>NC_057800.1:64675248-64676480 GCF_018294505.1 Triticum aestivum | reverse complement strand
CTGCCCCCCCTCTGCTTCCGCCCGCACTCGCGCGCGCCTGCGTCTGTGTGTGCGTGCGCGCATTGGGACGATAGCGTGCGGGCGTGTTGAGCGATTCGCGAATCGGATCTCGGTTTGCGGCGCCGCACCCGCGCCGTGGAGGAGCTGCCTCCCGTTGTATAATTTGTTCGAATTAGGGTTCAAGCAGCGATCCGTGCTCAATTTATCGGTTGCGCGAGAGGGTGAAATTAGTTCGGTGGAATCGCTTGGCTGCATAGGGCCGGCTTGTTGGATAGTTTCTCATCAGTTTCGTAATCATGCGTTGTGTTTTTCAGACAATCGAAAGGTTTGAGAAGATGGTGGAAGGGGGAAGTTACTACGAGGCCCAACAAATGTACAAATCTACCAGTGCAAGGTATTCAATTTAACGGAAGCAGCGGTAGCTGGCTCCCTTCAGGCCTTCAGCCGTTCACTATTTAAAGTTTCAACCATATTAACATATTCCAACAGAAACCAACCATTACCTTTTCGCATTATTTTAATAAGATCAACTATATGAGTTCAGTGTGAGGCATCATTGGATTAACTATGTGCGTTCAGTGTGAGACATCATTGTTGTGCTTAGTTTGTGTGTAACTATGGCAGACTGGCAACAGATGCAACATCTTAAAATAAGCTCATGCCAGGACATACTTGAAGAAAATAAAATTAAGTCAATGACCAGGATCTTTGCATGTGGATATAATCCTAATATGAATACTAGAGTTATGTTCGAGATGACAATGGCCATAGTTATTCACACAGAATGTGCATGTATGTTTTAGGCTGAGTGCAAAATGAGTATTCCACAGAGTAATCACATAACTGTAGCTTCAGGATACATATTGTGTTAAAAATTAACAAAAGCAATTTCGTGCTTGTGTCTGTTGATCAAGGACCAAACATCAAGTCGCTGTTTTGACTTATTTTTTGGTCATTACATTCAGATACATTACTTGTCAAAGGTATTCGGAAGGCTTGGACATCCTTCAGTCAGGAGCTACAATCCAGTTGAAGCATGGACAGGTTAACTCTTTGCCTTATTGGCTTCTGCCGAATTAACAGTTGTTGTCCAAAGATGTTTATTAATTCATCTTTTCCTGTATGATATTACCCAACTGCACACATTCCCTTCTCAAATCCAGAGGCTGTACAATGAGCAAAAAACAACCTGAAAGCTGTCTTGGTTATTTTAAGGCATGGATTTTCTCCCT
>NC_057800.1:64637021-64674936 GCF_018294505.1 Triticum aestivum | reverse complement strand
TTGTACTTGTAGTCTATAAAATATTTAAATTAACTAATGTACTACTTCAATTATTTCTTTTCTTTCTTATTGGTCAAAGAGCTCGGCTTTAGTCTAGTGGTTACCAATTTCAGATAACTTGCGGTGCTGAACTCGCTGTGCTGTTCGTGGACACTCTTGTCAAAGGGCAATGTCCTTATAATGAAGAAACTTTTGGTAAGCTTATTGTTTTACATTTGATTTTTGGGACATATTTGCAGTGCATCTTTTGTAATCCTCCTATCGCGTCAATAGTGTCACTAGTTTGCATTCAGAAAATAATATTTCTTCCTTTTTGTGTCTCTACTAAATCAGCCTTGTGAACCATTCTCTCTCTTTTTCTTTTGTATTTTTTAAATGCTGTCATGTTGTAAATTTGGGCATTAGATGTCACTTCAGTGATTGTATAACTCTATTGCATCAACTACAGATCGTGTCAGAAAGATATACGAGGCGTTCCCCAGGATAAATATGCCCCATTTCCTTGGAGATGATTATGACGATGATGGGCAGAAATTATCCGAAGCTATTTCTGCTGCAAAAGTGCGTTCTGAAGGTTGTTCATCATTTCTAAGAGCAGCTCTCAGGTAAGGTATATCGATTTCAATAAATCCAAGTAAATCACAAGTGCTGTCCTTCCAACCATCGAACTTCATCCAAACCAGTAGTGTTTTTCAGTGGAAATATATCCGGTAGTCTAATACATCAAATTGTTGAACAGTACAAATAACTTGACCTGCAGTTATGAATTCTGGTTTTGAGCATTAGTGACTAATGGGCTTAACATGATAGGAACATGCATCGTTCTGAACATCTGGTTCCTTTCGATTTCTTCTCAGTGTGTCCCCAAACTCTGGATGCCGATTGCCATGAGACATATTTATTTTGTTTACTCTGTTACCAGAGGAGGTGTTTTTCTTCTCCCTTTTCTGGCTGTTATGCACTAATAATGTATCATCCTGTTATTAAGGTGGTCTGCGGAGTTTGGGACATCAAGAAACGGATCTCCTGATCTGCATGTTATGTTGGGTGAATACATTTATTCCGAATCTCCAGAAACGGTACTGTCCATGATTCTGTGTCTTACTGTGAATATCTTCTGCTCTCTACATTCTTGAATCGCAACATTTGAGGAATTTGCATGTCAACCAAGTCATGCCTAGGAAAGATCGTATTAATCCTCTTCACTAGGCCATTTATTTGCTCTTAGATGATGTATGTTCCTCTAGTCCTAGATGGTGCAAGGCTATCTCCAAATTGTAGGATGGCATGCATGCAGTAAATTATATCTACTCCCTCCGTTCCTAAATATAAGTCTTTTTAGACATTTCAAATAGACTACAACATACGGATGTATGTAGACATATTTTAGAGTGTACATTCACTCATTTTGCTCCGTATGTAGTCACTTGTTGAAATATCTAAAAAGACTTATATTTAGGAACGGAGGGAGTAGAAGGCAAGTGAAAGAGCATTGTAGAGCTATGATTTTTATTTGTCATTGATGCTGTTACTATTTTTACTACTTCGGTAATTATGCTTACAGTTTAACCTGGAGCGACCTTGACTGCAGGACATGACTAAAGTATCAAGTCATTTTGTGCGCGGTAACGATCCTAAAAAATTTGCTTCTATGCTGGTAAACTTTATGGGCAAGGTAATTGTTGTTCTAAACAGTAGGTATTACAAATGATGCTTGGTAATTAGTGAATTCTGTTTGAATGATATATATTTGTTTCTTTGAGAGATAGCAAAAGTTTATACCCTACCAAAATATTTCCAACGTCTTTCACAAACATAGTAATTTTATTACTTCTTCTGTACAATAAGGTCACTTTCAAGCTATCGCCTGAGTTTTTTATCCATGACATTCTCCAAAACCGTTTAACTTGAATCCTCTTTTTCCAACACCATGAATATATCCCCTGGTTCGTTTTACATGTTCTTTTGACTGTTGAAATAGTTCATTTCATTGCTGTTCACATGGATGCCATGTGTGTGGGGACCCATCTGTCGGTCTCCAAGGTCATCCCCCCTCTGTTTAGATTGCTGGGAAGGAGAAATACAAGTGAATCTGTTAGAGAGATGTTGTAACCGCACAACTTTTTTAGGGCCAGTTCTGTTGCTGGCTTCTAGAATAAGCTGGTATAAGCTGCCCCCTAACCAGCTTATTCTAGAAGCCCAACCAAATTTATTTTTTTAGAAGCCTATTAATTAAGACTTGACTAAAGGCTTCTAAAAATATATTTTTGGTTGGCCTTCTAGAATAAGTTGGGTAGGGGGCAGCTTATTCTAGAAGCCCAAAAAAGGCACCAAAAGAACTGGCCCTTAATGTTTTACCTGCTTGCTGGTTTCCATGCTGGCGTCCATCTAAGCGTGAAACGGAGGTTAAAGCAACCAAACCAACAAATGGGATTTACATGACATAGAAGGATATAGGATCCAAATTAAACAGTTTTGGAGAATCGGTTTGAAAATCAGACTGAGGATTGAAAAACTGATGGTTTCCTTAATGCTGCTTAGTATAGTTAGCAATTGCTCGATATGATTAGTAAATCCATGTTCTCCACAACAATTTGCTTTGTACAGTGGCTTTACTAATGTATGGGTTGTAGGTCATCTTTCGTCAAAATATGAAAATATGGAAACAGAACACAAGCACAAGCTTGTTAAATCACTGTCTTATACCCCAATTTGTTTGTGGGTTGGATCCGTGTTCATTATTCATGCCCAACTTTTGTTAGGTGTTAAGTGGATTCATATATGCTCTTGACATTGTGTGATATAGAATCATTGTGTGATATAGAATCATATTGATCTTTTTTCTTCCTTTCTGTACAGTGCTACCCTGGTGAAGATGATACTGCAATTGCACGCAGTGTCCTAATGTAAGATTTTATTCCTTTCTTTCTTGTTTGCTCTGGAGATGTTATGTGCTAAGGACTAATGTAGGGTAGGATAGTTGGGATAGAGGAGAAGCAATTGGTAGATGGAACAAGAGGAAGGGTGAATCGGTTGAGATAGCGGTTGGTAGATGGAGATGTGTGAGAGAGGTTTAGTTTAATGTTTGCTTGTAATTGAAAAACGGGATGCAGCAGCCCATTATATAGATGGGTCTCGCCCAAGCAATTTGTAACGTCCCTTCCAAAAAAGTGTCAACGAATCTATAGTTCAATACAAATACCAAGCTAGTAATATCTTCAGTTTGCCTACAAGATAATCTTTCTCTTTACCATGACCCAAAGTCATGACATGAGAGATCATCCCCTGTAAGTTGTATGAGAGGAAAGTCTGATACCATTGAAAAGGGGTGCACTTCGCACTGTAGAAACCGATGTGAAGGAATTGTGTAGTGTTTGTTTCATTTACAACGATAGATACACGTCAGTTAGCAGTGTGCTAGGGACGCGTGCAATATGATATACTGCCTCAACACAATATCCTCTATGTGATCACACTGAAATGCATACAGAAGAACACTTTAACACTGTAAAGTAAATGTCGTCTCATTGTTGGGATAGAATTTTACTGGGATTTTGGGGATGGAGATGTCGGGTTTTCTAATATGTTGTTCTTTCTTAAAGGTATCTATCACTAGGGAATCTCAGAGACGCAAATTTACTTATGGATGGGATGAAGGAGCAGCTAAAATCTGCTGACATGGAACTTCCAAAAACAGCTTTAATTGAGTTTATCAAGTATCTTCTTCAAACGTGAGTCTCTCATATTTTTCTGGCTTGCATTGTATTTCGGGTGTCCTTTCCACGTCTGCATATTTGTTCCACGATGTTCTCATACACCGCATGCAAATTTTGTGAAATAACGCTGCAGTTTGCATGATAGTTCTCAGACGTCAGCTACACGTGTTTTTATAGTTCTATCACTAGAAAGATAAAATTACTTTCTGTAGGTATTACGAATGCTCCTGTCTTACCAATATATTCAAATGCCCATGTCAGAAATGACTGATATCATATTTTAACAGTTTCTCACGTTCTTGATTTGTAACCATATGTAAATCAAGATCAACTTTCTTTTCCTATCTTATACATGAAATAACAAGCTATTTTATCATTCTTTTCTTTTGTTATGGCCTTATGGGCATTACTAACTAGATGTTGTTTACAGGCTTGAAAGAGATGCTTACCCTCTTTTTAGGACACTTCGACAAAAGTACAGCGCAAGTACAGATCGAGACTCTGTATTTGAGGAGGTATGGCCCTCTATCGAAATTTTGTAGCTCTATAACAAGAGTTCTGTTTTTCAAAAATAAATAAATATATTGTTACGAAACAATGTGAATCCATGAAAGATGTTTTTAGATAATTTGGAAATCGCTGTGAGACATGTTCAACATAACATATCTCCACAAACTTTTGGCCTTGTTTACCAGCTTTCCATCTGGAAACCGATGAATTGCTCACAAAGGACCACTTGTTAATAAAAATGGGTGAAAAACCCCATGTCGTGTTGTTGCTTAATGTTGGAGACCACCTGTTCTTACAAAAATAAGGAATGCAAACCGATGAATTGCTCACAAAGGACCACTTGTTAATAAAAAAGGGTGAAAAAACCCATGTCGTGTTGTTGCTTAATGTTGGAGACCACCTGTTCTTACAAAAATAAGGAATGCAAACCGAAATAGACCTCATGACGGTATGGTTACGCTTTGCAGTTATTGGATGAAATAGCTGCAAAATTTTATGGCGTACGGCAACAGAATCCTCTGGAAGGACTTTTCGGTGAAATGTTCAAGGTAAACACTTTCTTCTATTGACTTCATGGTGGTCGCTATATCGAATTGCTTCCTTTTAAAGTCTGCCAAATTAGCTGGTTTTTGCTCTAACCAGTTCCATGTGCTATTTTATTTATATTGATAATATCTTCCTCATTACTGCTCACATTCTATATTTGTGCAGGTGTAATTGACTTGAAACGAACTTTATCATCATGTCCTTGCCTTCAATGCAATGATTGGTTTTCAGCTAAAAAAAGGCATCCATTGGCCAAAATAATACATTTGTGGGAGATCAAGTGGGTCACCCAGGAAAAACGCACAGGAAGTGCTTTGTTGGAGCTTCCTCAGTCATAGTCAACGGAGTTAGTATATTTAACATCAAACTACATGAAGATGGGCCGCTGATCTGTTGTAAAATCGTTCTATTGGTTTTGATGTTTTTCTTTTCTTCTCCTAAAGGTTTTGATGTTTTCCAGCAGTGTAACAGAATTTCCCTTCGCAGATTATTGTAAGATGATACGGCATTTTGTTATCCTTTTTTCCCCATTCTGTGCTAAATTTGTTTTGACGGTTTAAGCAAAGATATCAGGTGCTATAATTCCACTTTTCGGGAACCATGGCAGTCCTGCATTAAACCGGTTTATTTTCTTTCAATCAGTTGGGTTTTGCAAATTTGAGGTATACAATTCAGAAAAAAAGGAGAACATTGAGAATTTTAAAAATTGAGCATAATGAATGACTGTACATTAGAGCATCTCCATTAGATGATGTAGATGTAAAAATATTAGAATTTTACATTTCCAAGGCATAAAAATGCTGCTTAAACAGATGATGTAGATGCAATTTTTTACTCAAAATTACAAATTTGCATCACTTGGGACGCTTGAGCAAAATGCGCTCAGCCCTCACTGTCGTGCGCAACCAGCAACCTTTGTGCCGCGCGCCTGCCGCCGCCAAACCGCACCAACTCTGCCACCACCAAACCTTTATGGTGACGTAAAGTCAAACAAGTTTGATTTTTTATCGGATCATAAAAACCTACTTTTTGAAAGAAAGAACTCGTCTTTTCTATTTTTTGATTAACTTTCTCGAGGGTCAAGGTCAGTCAGTGAGACGATGGGGGATAAGCTTCATCGCCGAGAGGGAAACAACCCGGATCACCGGCGAAGATTTTTTGATGATGTAAATTTTACATCATTTGTTGGAGTTGGAGGTTTTTGGTAATGTAAAATCTACTCCCTCCATTTATAAATATTTGTCTTTTTAGAGATTTCAACAAATGACTACATACGGAGCAAAATGAGTGTTCTAAAATATGTCTATATATACATCCGTATGGGGTAGTCCATTTGAAATATCTGAAAAGACAAATATTTTAAAACGGAGGGAGTATTTTTTAGTGATGTAAATTTTAGTCAAATTATAATTTTGTGATGTAGTATTTTACATCATCTGTTGAATTTGCTCTTAGCAATTTTTCCCACTAAGTACATTACAGTCCGTCGATCCAAGAGGAGAAAATCGGCTCCCGCCATAAAAAAACACACCAAGAGTGAGGACGTCCCTAGGGTTCCTAGCCGCCGCCGGCCCGCCGCCACTACTGCCGGCCCTCCGCTGCGGCGGCCGAAGCCTCCGCTGCCCCGCCTCCGGTACAGGAGCACAGCAGCGCCTCCCTCCCTGGAGCAGCCGCTCCCGCCCGGCAACGCCGCCGCCCGGAGCTACCGGCGACCAGTATAGGCAGGTAGCCACCGCTCCTTCCTCCTTCTTCCCTCATCCTCCCTCCCTCCCTCCCTCCTTCCTCTTGCATCCTCTATTTGTTCAATTTTCTCCCTGATTTCTGTATTGGATGAGTACTTGCTGTAGATGGCATATTGTGAGAATATAATGATGATTATTTCTTAAGGAGTACTTGCTGCATGGTTTTGGCAGTGCATGCTCAAGTTTACATGTGAAAGGATTTTAGTTGATAGGTGTTTTTGATAATGCTTGTAGGAGCAAATGTTTACAGATTGTAGTTTGATTTTTTTTTTCAGATGAGCAAATGTTTTGGTTTAAACATGGTAGCAGCCTATCCGCATCAGTGCATTTTAGGCTTTAATTTGCTTTTTTGGTTGATGGCAGACAAACGCTACATTTCCTAGATGAAGCACATATTCAAGATCATCACGGTGCTGGCGGCGATCTCGGCCGTCTGGGCTGCGCTCCTTGAAACCTCGACAGTTCCTCACAGTTACACCTGGCTGGTGAGTGCCACGAATTCTTTCACTTGCTGATTTATTGAAGTTAAGACACTGTCTTTCGATTAAGACTCTTGCTTGTGACTTTTGTTGTTGTAGCTTCCCATCTATTTGGTAGTGGCGCTTGGATGCTACGGCCTTTTTATGGTTGGGTACGGGCTGATGTTCTTTCCCACCTGTCCTCAAGAAGCCATACTACTACAACAGGTAGAGGATGTAGTCCTAGTAGCATAATTCTCAGTTTTTTTTGTCTATGCAGTCTCATTGCCATGTTGAGAACTAATAATCGCTAGAATATACATCCTAGGTATTTTCAGCTTAATATACACTTGTGCATTGTATATTATACATTCTTTTCTTTTGGTTTTCTGCTGGCATAATGAGATTCAAGGTATTATGCAGAAGGAACCATAAGTTTCTTTGTGCCTTATGTGTATGATTGTATGGCTTTTCATAATGGCCACCACAAAGAAAACCAAGCCACCTAATTTTTAAACTTTTAAGTTTTCTGTATAATTACAGTTTTGCTTTGTTCCCGTCTGTAATTATTTGTGCTTGGCCTACTATGCAGGATATTATGGAGGCTAAGGAATTCTTATCCAAAAGGGGTGTTGATGTGGGCTCTGACTGAGGTCGATTCCAATGTTTAATATTTTGTGGCCAGTTTGAAGCTTCCTGGATACCATAGCTAGAAAAGGTTATATGACATTTCACTATGTTTAGATACTGTTACTAACACAGTTTTGGTGAGTGGCGTGTTACAATTCTACATTTGAGGTGGATGGCTTGTCACAACACTACTTGTGTCCGAAAACATTATGAGAACAACTAATGAATGGTTCGTTAACAAGTCCATTAGTGTTCATGACATGTTTGCGTTGTAACCATCTGGATTTCATCACTGGGTGTATATCAGTTTGTGCTCTGCAGTATCGCCTTTGGTGATGCTTTGAATTGCTAGTTCTTTTGATGGTTTAGTTCTAGTGTGTAAGTTTCTGCCCAGTGCAGATTTCTTTCATTTGGCAACTCTGGAACTTCTCAAATTCAGCAAAGTTCCGTCTCATTGGCACTTTGAGGTTTGAACTCCTCATGATTTAACAAAAGATCATTAAACCTTTACCGATACCATTATTGCTCCATGTTTACAAAACAGTTGTAGAATGGACTGTGCAGTGAACCTGTTTCAACTCGTAATGCTATTATTATATATACATGTTCAGTCACATGCCAATTTGAGAGCATACAGTCGCCTGCTACCTTGAGCTAGCAGCTTCCGGCAGGGACTTGTTTGAGTCTGGTCCATCATCTTCTCCGGCACTGGGAACTCCTGGAGCCCCTTGGGCCATTATATATGTGCATATATGTTATGTGTTCCGTATACCTGGCCCTTGGCGTCTGTTGCTTAAACATGTATGCTGCTCTGTTCTGTTCCTGGCTTGGCATGTCAAAAGTTTTTAAAAATTATAGTAGAGTTTGTGGTGTTGTTGAATTTTTGGGTCCTGTTGGCGCCTTCTATGTGAGGTTGAGGTTTACCTAATGCTAGTCATTCTCTGCAATTCTCCAAAAAAAACACTGTTTTTTTTTTCTTTCAGAAGTACCCGTTGCTGACATTTTGTGGACAGGTTTGAGAGCATTCATCGGACAATCTCGTGGTTAACAAACATGTTAGCAGTTTAAAAAAAGAAAATACTTGTTACCAAACTGGAGGGCCAATTGCATTGCTTCAGTGGATAATAGCGATTAACCCGCATTGTAGACATAATAAAACAGTTTATCATTTAAAGACATTTCGAAGTTTCATGGATGAACAAAACATGCTCCCTGTAGATAATCCAGTTCCTGCTAACCTAGTACAGTACTGAAGATAGTGCTTCTCATACCTTCTATTGTTTAACATTGACCTGATCATTATGAATATGTACCAAGTGCCTTGGCTCTTGGTTGCTGTGAGGTGTCCCCGTTCATTGTGATGAAATTACCATGGAGGCAGCACAAGTGGCAGCATCATTACCATCGATTGAAAGTGTGCTTTTGATCTCTGTCAGTAGGTGCTAGTTTACATTTTCTTATTCGAGTTGTTCATATCATCATCATCCGCATCAAAAATTGACTTTATTTAGCTTGTGACCTGTCGTCAAGCCTTTTTAGCCATCATTCCTTGGCTTCACTCTGACCCTCTTACCCCTGACTGAGGGCAACTAGTCTTAAACTATTGGAAGCAAACCACAAGGATACCTGCGAATCGACCTGTGGTTGAGTTGGTTAGGTGGACAGTGGTATCCCCAACCCACCAGGGTTCAAATCTTGGTACTTGCATTATTCCTGTATTTATTTCAGGATTTCCGGCGATGCGCTTTTAGTGGGAGGAGACGTTCCCGTCGTCGACGAGGCGCCTATGGTGACTTCGTAAATCTCAAGATAATATGCCGGCTCAGTCTCTCGGAGGTGCTCATAGGGATAGAGGCGTCATGTTGCTGTTGCAGGGACAATGTGAGGAGCGGTAACAACGAGCGTCGACCCAGCGAGGCCAAGCCAAGACCTCGTCGGAGACGGAGATGGCACTGCAAGCGACAGCGAGCTGCGGCGTCCTAGTCAGGCTACAACAAAACACTGCTTCCTATTACCCGGGAGTGGGGCGTGTCACCCATCTGACATCTGTCATTGTCACTTCATTAAGCACATTATCAACCACAAGGATCAAAATGACACAGAAATGTGTAGCAACCGATTAAAATTTGTCTTGCAAAGGTTTGGGTTTTTCTTCAGAATTCAGGGGACAAAACATGACGCAACAGGTGTCTATATGCAACAGCAACACACTGCTTTATTATTAGTCCAACACAAGGCAAAACGCTACGTACGTACAACAATTGTATACACCATACTGCAACACATACAAGCAGCAATTACAACACAAAAAACCATGGAGGCCTCGTCGCTACGCGTCGTGGCCATGCCCATTGCACGCGCCTGCCGCCGGTAATGGAGGCTGCGACGACGGCGCGTCGATCTCTCTGAGCACGGCGACCACGTGCAGCATGTTGGGCCTCTTCGACGGGAAGTCGTCCACGCACTGCAGCGCCATCTCCAGGAACCTCATCATCTCCGTCTCGTCGTCGCCGGCCGCGGCCGCGACGAGCTCCGGGTCCACGACCTCCTTGCCGGCGCCCTCCCTGACCTTCATCTTGACCCAGCCGACGAGGTTGGTGTCCCCGAAGTCCTCCTTGTCGGTGGGCCGCCGCCCGGTGAGCAGCTCCAGCAGCACCACGCCGAGGGAGTAGACGTCGCCCTTGGCGGTGCACCGGAAGCTCTGGTAGTACTCCGGCGGCACGTACCCGGGGGTCCCAGCGAGGGTGCTGACGCTGAGGTGCGTGTCGAGCGCGCTGATGAGCCTGGCCATGCCGAAGTCGGCGACGCGGGCCTCCATCATGCCGTCGAGGAGCACGTTGCTGGACTTCATGTCGCGGTGGATGATGTGCGGGATGCAGTTGTGGTGCAGGAAGCAGAGCCCCTTGGCCGCCCCGCGCGCCACCGTCTTCCTCTTCTCCCACGTCAGCGCCGGCGCGCCGTCGGCCGGGAGGTGGAGCATGTCCTCCAGGCTGCCGTGGGTCATGTACTCGTAGACGAGGAGCCGCTCCTCGCCGATCTTGCAGTAGCCGAGCAGGGGCACGAGGTTCCGGTGCTTGATCTTGCCCAGCGTCTCCATCTCCGCCATGAACTCGCGGTCGCCCTGGTGGCTCAGCGGGATCAGCTTCTTGATGGCGACCGTGGAGCCGTCCTTGAGCGTCGCCTTGAACACCTCGCCGAACCCGCCGGAGCCGATCAGGCTGGCCGCCGAGAAGCCGTTGGTGGCCTCGATCAGCTGCGTGAAGGTGAGCTTCCGGAGCTGCCGCTGGAAGGTGGCCACGTTGATGCTCAGCGCCTCCTTCTCCGCCTTGCCCAGCTTCCACGTCGTCGCCGTCCGCGTCCCGTCCTGCAGGCTGCTCAGCATCCGCGCCTCCCGCACCTCCCGCCGCCGCACGCGCACCGCCACCGCCCAGATCGACACTGCGCACGCCAGCCCGGCGGTGACCATCACGGCCAGGAGCACGGCGTTCGCCCACGCCGCCCTCGGCAGAGGCCACCTGGCGTTTGTACTTTCAGCTGCAGCGCCGGAGGAGGCCGCGACGCTCGCCCTCGGCAGCCGGTCGCTGCACGGCACCAGCGGCATGCCGCAGAGGCCAGGGTTGTCGGCGTACTGGCTCGCCGGCAGCGTGCTGAGCTGCCCGCGCTGCGGGATCTCGCCTGCGAGGTCGTTGTCGGAGACGTCGATCTGCACGAGGAAGGAGAGGTTGGAGAAGGAGTCCGGGATGCTGCCCTGCAGCCGGTTGTGCGACACGTCGAACACGCCGAGGTCGTGGAGGCGGCCGAGCGACGCCGGGATCTCGCCGCTGAGGTTGTTCCTCGCCAGGTCGAGCACCTGGAGCAGCACCATGTCGCCCAGCTCCTCCGGGATGGCGCCGACGAGGCTGTTGTACGAGAGGTCCAGGTACTCCAGCGTCTGGTACCGCGTCCACCCGCTCACCGCCGCGCCGGAGTAGAGCCGCGTGAAGTCGCAGCTCCTGAGGGTGGGCACCTGCAGCAGCCGCTCCGGCCGGATGCCGGCGAACTCCAGCAGCCCACCCACGCCCTTGCACGCGTTCCCAGCGTTGCGGACGAACGCCAGCGTGTTGCCGGACAGGATGCCGCTCAGCGGCGTCGCCCCGAGCTGCCGGCCGAGGCGGTGCGGGATCACGCCGGTGAGCCTGTTGCTGTTGAGGTCCAGCCACATCAGGCTGCTGCAGTTGCCGAGCTCCTTGGGGATGTCGCCCACGAGGCTATTGTTCGCCAGCTGCAGCACGGCGAGCCGGGACAGCCGGCCGAACTCCGGCCTGATCGTGCCGCTGATCCGGTTGCTCGTGAGCGAGATCCACTCGAGGCCGGTGCAGTTGAAGAGCTCGACGGGGATGTCGCCGCCGATGAAGTTGTTGTTGAGGATGAGCGTGCGGAGGCTCCGGCATTGCCCGAGCTCCGCGGGGATCTGGCCTTCTAGCTGGTTGAGCCACGTCACGAGCTGCTCCAGGGCACGGAGCATGCCGAGCTCCGGCGGGATGGCGCCGCGCAGGTAGTTGATGCTGAAGTCGATCACCCGCAGGCGCGAGCAGTTGGCCAGCCCGGGAGGGATCGCGCCGGTGAGGAGGTTGTCCGGCATCCGGAGCTCCTCCAGCGACGCGCCGGGCGTGCAGAGCTCGGCGGGCAGCGCGCCGGCGATCTTGTTGCTGCTGAAGTCGGCGACCCTGAGGCTGTTGCAGGCAGAGATGGTGCTCGGGAGCGATCCCGAGATGAAGTTGTTGCTGAGAAGCAGGATCTCCAACTTGGTGAGGTTCCCGAGCACCGCGGCCGGGATCGCGCCGGAGATGTTGTTGTTGGCCGCGTCGAGCAGCTGGAGCGCGCGGCACGACGACAGGGACTCCGGGATAGAGCCGGAGATGTTGTTGCTCGAGACTCTGAGGATCCGCAGCGACGAGCACGCGGCGAGGCTGCGTGGGATGGCGCCGGTGAGGCGGTTCCCCGAAACGTCGAGCACCTCGAGGCCAGCGACGTCGCCGATCGACTCCGGGATCGCGCCGGCGAGGGCGTTGTAGGATACGTTGAGCGTCTTGAGGCCGGCGCAGCCAGAGAAGGACGGCGGGATCGTGCCGGTGAAGCGGTTGGCGGAGAGGTCGAGCAGGACGAGCGTGTCGGGGAACGACGCGCCGGAGACGTCCCCGGACATGTTGTTCCCGGCGACGTCGAACACCTGGATCGTGCTCGGCGGAGACATTAGATTAAGAGGGAGAGCGCCGGTGAGGTTGTTCCGTGCGAGGCGGACGTCGGTGAGGTTGGGGTAGTAGTACGCCAGCTGCATGTCGGCGGGGAGACTGCCGGCGAGGCCGCCGTCAGACAGGTCGAGCGTCCGTAGCGCGCGGGGGAGCACGTGAATGTCCCCAGCGGCGTCGGCGCGGAGCTGGGCGTTGCCGGAGAGGTTGAGGTGGCGCAGCGTGTCTATGGAAGCGAGCGCTGCAAACGAAGCGCGCCCGGAGAGGCCGCAGCCGGCGAGGTCGAGCCGCTCCACCCGGCCCTCGCCGTCGCACGTCACCCCGTACCACCTGCACCACGTGCCATTACCACTACCACCACCGCCGGGCGACCCTTGCTGCTGCCGCTGCTGCCATTGCCAAGACGAGAGCACGCCCCTAGGGTCCTTTCGGACGGACGCCTTGAAGCGGAGGAGCGCCCCCGCGTCGTCGCCGGTTCCCGCGGACACGATCGTCGTCGTGCAAGTCGACAAGAGGAGGAGGAAGATTACGAGGAGGAGCATGCGATCCATCGCCACTGGCATGGCTGGCACGGGGACGCCGATGAGGAATGTCATGGACTCATGGTCTCCCTCATGTTGGATGGTCCGAGCTTAGTAGCACGAAAGGTGTTTGAGGAAAGGAAAGAGAGCGTGCGCCATTGTGGCTTTTGGAGGTAAAAAGCTCGATAAAGATGGCTTTTGTTGTGTGTGTAGGAGTATTAGAAACATCAGCCGGTCGGTTAACCCACGGTGTGTGTGCGTGTCTTGAGGCTTTTGCTGATATTGTGTTGATGATGATAGGATTCGCTTTACCTCTGGATCAACCATGGGGAATCATGTGTGCACGAGGGAAAAGGAAGGCATGCACGTGAGAAAGTGATGGGGAATCATGGCACACGAAGTCAGGAACACATTGATCTCATGAATGGAAATTGCACCGATCGAGCTCAGCAGCAGTCCCTAAAACCGGTCATCCAACGCTAGCACTCAATTTCCCCCTAAAAGACAACTTCTTCATCGTAAACTAGATGTTTGACATAGCTAAAAAACACACTCGTTAATCCTACATCAACAGAAAACAACGGACTTTTACGGACTCCCTTCCACACCAGTTAACTCTTCAGTAATGCTACAGGGCTTTTTCTACAGGAGATTACAGGGGAGGTGATTTGGAGGTGTACTATCAGTTGGGGGATGGGCCCCCACCTGAAATTCAGGACGGAAAGATTATTGACAAATCACAACCTGTCTCGCCCGTATCAACCCCGTAAAGCTATGTACGTCTAGAATTATTGTTAACTTTTCGCCCATGATTTTTCAAGGTGTTGGGCCTCCACCCTCCCTAATCCAATCAGAAAAGTCCAACTAACATCATTCTGTAAACTCTTTAAAACCCGTGAATCTAGAATTACTCATAGGGTGTCGACTCAGACTTGGCCAAGTCTCATAGTATATAAGAAGGAAAATGAAAAAGAAAAAGAAAAAAATTGCACAGATCTTCAGGCAAGATCAACTGAATAATATCGGCTGAGACATAACCAAGTCAGCAAAACTGTTACTCAAAAACACTAGAGGTTCAACATGATATTAGCCATACAAATTGACAAACTAGACTAGTAGATGACACCCTGGCAGAAGCACACGGCTTCCTCTGTGGCATAGAAGCGGGCGTCGTGGCGGTTCTCCTAGCGACTGCCTTCTTCTGCTCCGCCCGACCGAGAGCATCACGGAACTTGCACTTATCGTACTCGGCTCGGGAAAAGTGACGGGCGACATGTGGCTCCTCCTCCTTTGCACTAGCGTGGTGATGGGTGGCACGGGCCTCCGCGTAGGCTTGCATGAAGTGTGGAGTGGCAAGCGCCTCCTCCTGCTTGGCTTGGGCGGCAACATGGGCGATGGTTGTCGAATTCTGGGTTCCGGCAAACCCTTGAGGTTCGAACACTGGGGTGCGCACGAAGATCTCTCTCTCTCTCTCTCTCCTTAGCTTGCTCGCACAACGATCCCTAGGCCTAACTCAACAAACCCAAAGAACAAGAGGCACGGGGGTTTATACTGGTTCGGGCCACCGTTGTGGTGTAATACCCTACTCCGGTGTGGGGTGGTGGATTGCCTTGTAGGCCGAGGATGAACAGTACAAGGTAAGAACAACCTCCTGAGGAGAGGTGTTCTAGAGCTCGGTGAGCTGGTGGAATGGCCTTGGTGGAGTGGATCCAATCCAAGATCAGTTGCCTCCTATGGTGGTGGCTAGTCCTATTTATAGAGGCCTTGGCCCTCTTCCCAAATGATAGACGGGAAGGGATCTCACAACGGCCAAGTTTGAAGGGAGACAACTAGTACAAGCTATCTTGACAAAAGGTGGTCTTTGCCTGCCAAAGGCTTTGGTGGTGACGCCGCTGTGGGCTCCACGGTGACCTCCGTCCTGCCGTCCTGCTGGTCTTGGTCTCGTTGCACCGATATGGAAACCTTTGCCTGATGCCTCGGGAGTCCTCGCCTGCGCTTGCCCCTTTAGCACCAAAGAGGAAACTGGTACTCTGCGCCTGCTGGTGCCCGCCTGGCCTTGGTCGTCATGGCTCACATCACGTGGACCTCGCGAGGTGCCCCTTGCATAGATATCTCCGCTCCTCGGAAGCCAGTCTAGTGAGGCCGCCCCGGAGGAGGTCTTGGTTTCGTCCGCCTCGCGAGGCTTGGCCCCTTGCGAGGGTCTTGAGTGGTTGCTGCTGAAGATGGGTCATACCAGGCTGTTGGTGGAGCCACGTGATGGGCCGTAGGCAGGCAAGTCTGGGTACCCCCGTTCCCAGGACGCCGACAGTAGCCCCCGGGCCCAAGGCGCGCTCGGACTTGGCTTAGAGGCGAAGCCAAAGGGCAAGTGCAGAGCGCCGCGGGCCCCAACAGCCTGCAACCTTGATTGACGTGTGGCGATTGACGGGACGTGGGCGTCTTCGCTTCCCCATGCTGCCTCGGCAACCGTTCGACTTGATGAGACCCTGCTGCATGCAGAAGAAAACCATCATTACTTGTGATCGTGGAGGCCGGCGGTTGGCCTCCTTCTGGCTATAAATGAGGAGAGGGGCGGAGCCCCCATCGCTCATCTCTTCCTCTACTCCGTCTGCTTCTTCTCCTTCCCTCTCACTTCGCCATCTTGCTGTGATACCGATGGAGCCGATAAGGAGGTTCTCCACCGCTGAGAAGGGAAAGACCCCCCGCGAGGAGTAGGGGCCACTTCCACCGAAGAAGAGGTTGGCCCGCCCCCGCGACGTCATCGTGAGGCAGGAGGTGACGAGGCCTTGGTACGAACGACCTCCCCCTGGCTACCCGCTGCCCTTGTACGCCCAGGCAGAGGGTTCCGAAGGAGGAGGCGACGACCCACGCCGCTCGCGCCACGGCCGCGGTGGCCGAGCTATGGTGGCCCGCACCGCCAGCCCACAAACTCACGCTGAGGGACCCTTGCGCGAATTCGTGGTGTGGGCAGCAATGCCCCCGCGGACGTGGATCAGATTCCAGCAGTTCTTCACTGAAGAGGTGCCGCCGAGGGGGCCACTTGAGCTGTGGCTGCGGCACGCCGAGTGTGGCACCCCGGCGACGGGAGCAGAGGTTGAGGTCGTCTCTTCGGGCAAGATCTTCATGACCCATGGATGGGGTGAGGTCGCCCACGCTTGCCGCACGGAGGGGGCCCTCGCCATCCACTTCGAGTACGACGGTGCCTCCACGATGTCCTTCAAGGTCTTTGATGAGGAAGGCCGTTGCCTGGAGTGCTGCCCTGGAGGGGGTCGCCTGGACGGCGCGGGGGTTGGCGCTGTGCCCACCCTTGGCCCTGCCAACAGCTCCTCTAGCAGCAGTGACAGCGCCCGGGAGTCGAGCGACTCTCCCAAGCCTGACGAGACTCCGGAGACAAGCGACGATAGCTACGTGCCCCTGAGCTCTCACCGCGCCCAGAGCGCGGCAGCGACGTTCGTTCATCGCCGTTGTTGATCTGGATGGGATTGGCGTCAGCTTCCCGTGGCCCACTGTTGATGATGGCGTCGCCGCGTAGATATGGCTCCTGGAAACCTTCTTCTTTTGTTCCCTACGAGGAATCGAGGTGAACCCCGTGGGTGTGTGTAAAGGATCTGTAGTACTTTTGCATCAAATGTTATTCCTATTATGAAATTCACGATCACATGTCTTGCTTCAGCATTGTCCCCCTATTCTCCTCGTGGTAGCTTAGTGCTCTATGCCGACAGGTCCTAGTCCCCAGGCAGGCTTCAGCCGTCGCTGGTATGCCAGGTCGCGATACCGTGGTCAAGTCTAGGAGGTGAGCGGCCCAAGGTCCGGTAAGAGCTCTTGAGGCGTGATGCTCAAGAGGCCCCCCTTGGCGTGCAAGCGGCTTCCTAAAGGTAGAAAAGGAAGGTGGCATTGCCGGAGCAAGGCTGCAGGAGCCGGAAATCCTAAGTCACGTGTCGCGCTGACTTGAATGAGCGACTTATCTTATCAAGCCTGAGGCGGTTTCCATGTGCAGTGTCCGATTCATGCGTTAGCGGTGGTGGTATGGCCGGGTTAAGCCCGCGCTGGCCTTCCTCCCTTTTTCACGCTCTTCTAGGTGCTCTGCGTCCTCGAGTCTCGACCCTCGAGCGATCTCAGCCACCGCTGGTATGCCAGGTCGCGATGCTGTGGTCAAGGCCAGGGGGTGAGGGCTGGAGAGTCAGTAGGAGCTCCCGAGATGCGATGCTCAGGAGCCCCCTTTAACGCACAAGCGAATTGCGTGAAAAAAGAAGGAGCCTGCGGCGCCGCCTGTTGTCAGCCTCCGGAGATTCCTGCAGGTTAGCCCGAAGGAGGAATACAGATTGCAACCGTGTTTGCTGGTCTGCCGCTGGTCGTTCCGCAAGAAGATGAAGGCACTGAGGGCCTGGTGAGGTGACGTGTGCGGGGCGTGCCGCGAGCCAGAGCTCGACCGCTCAGGTTTGTCAGCATTGCAGGGACGGACCTGAGCACAAGCACCGTGCCAACATGTGTAGCCCCCGTTGCGGGATGAGCAGGAGGTCGGTCAGCAATGCGGGTGGCTGCGAGGGGCAACATGTAAGCAGGTAACGATCATAAGGTAAATCATGCAAGGAGGCAAGCTAGTTCAGATAGATGCAAGAACGATACATGCCACTGGGACGGACCCGAGCGGCTGGGGATAATGCAGCCCGAGGGGCGCCCCAATAGAGTAAGCTAAAGATGCAAAAGGATACATGTCGCAGGGACAGGCCCGTGCGAATTGGGGATAATGCTGCCCAAAGGGCGCCCCAACTGAATGAACTAGAAAGAGTCACTTGATACCATAGCAGGAGTGATGTTGGAGTGGTTGATGATGCGTGCTGGAGAAGTTGCTCCTCACGAGCCGCCAGTGTCCTGAGCCTCAGGAGGCTCCGTAGGCCCAGGTGGCTCCTGAAGAACTGTCGCCATCCCCGCCAGGACAGCATGATGGCTGGCCTCCTGAGCCGTCAGAATGCTTCGCAAGTTGCGCTAGAAGGTGATAGCCGCGTTCGGCAGGCCGAATGGCATGCGGACATAGCTGCGGGGGTGGACCCTCACATCATCCAATGCGCGAAGGCCAGAAAAGTTCCTAAGATGCGGCCCTATTGAGCCCTGGAATGTCGACGCAAACACGCAGACCGCCGTCCTCGCCAGGATGGGGAGCTGCCCCGGGTGGTGGGCGGCGGTCGCCATGTATGGTCCTTGCCTCTTGAAGCTCCTGGGTCGCCTTGGTGATGAACTCCTAAGCACTAGGTGCTCCACTCCTTGTGCCCTCTTGAGGGAAACATGCAGCGAAGCACGCCTCCACATGGTGCCCGAGCACCTCCCTCATGACGTTGGCTAAGTCTGAGGCCTTCCAGAAGAGAGCCCCGATCCCAGCCTGAGGAGGGCACCGGGCGCGCCTTCCTATGCGAGGGAGGGAGGCATCCCGTCTGTGGGCGCATGTCCTGAGGTGGTGCTGCTGGAAACGCCGCTCTCCTGAGGCCCTTGGTAGAGTATCTGCTTCTTCTTCTTGGGGATGGCCTCAGGAGGGTACAGGGTGCCTTCATTGTCGGGGTATTCGGCCGCTGTGGCTTGGTAAGCGCGCTCGAGGGAGCACACCGCATCCCTTTCCTCACAGACGACCGAGATGATGCCGCCGCTCCCTGACATCTTGAGGACGTTGTAGCCATGATGGGTCACTGCCATAAACTTGGCCAAGGCTAGATACCCAAGGATGGCGTTGTACAGCTGGTGGATGTGGGCGACGTCAAAGTCGATGAGCTCGGTGCGGTAGTTGTCACATTGGCAGAATGTGACAGGAAGGCGGACCTGCCCTATCGGTGTGGTGGAGCCGTCGGTCACTCCTGAGAAGGGCTTGATAGGATGTAGCTGATTGTATGGCACTTGAAGGCGGTCGAACATCTTGATGGACATGACATTGAGCCCCGCGCCACCGTCGATGAGAGTCTTGGTGACTTGGACATTGCTAATGATGGGTGAGCAGAGCATCGGAAGGGCGCCGACTGTTGCCGCGCAGTTGAGCTGGTCTGACGAGCTAAAGGTGATGACGCACTTGGACCACCTGAGTGGGCGCGTGGCCTCGAGCCAGGGAAGGGCCGCGTTCACTTCACGAGCAAACTTCTTGAAGATACGCTGAGAGGCTGGGGCCTGAGCGCCTCCCAAGATGCAGGCGATGACGCGAGGCTCCTGGAAGCCCCCAGCCCCCTCGTCCTGATGATGGTCGTCGTTCCTTCTTGGTGGAGGTGGCAACAGAGGGAGGCCGGCGTTGCCCTTGGGGCGGTCCTCACGAGGCTGGTCTCTCTAGGCGCCCTCGCGAGGCTGGTCCTGCCAGCGGTCCTCACGAGGCCGGTGCCGCCACTCCTGGCGGGGGCAGCGGTCGTCCCAGCGTCCTCCACTTTTGTCCTCCTCCTTGTCCGTAGCCTCGATTGTTGCGCTCGGGGCGTCGACTGAAGCGCCCACATCTCGGATGGCCCTGAGCTCTTGACAGTCGCCGGAGTTGTCGCTCTGTACGTTTTGGAAGGCGTAGAATGGGCGGTTGTCCTTGGATGACTCGGGGTGGTCACGGCCGCGCTTCATCTCTGGCTCCGCCGCGAGCATGGCAGCCCTCTTTTGCTTCACGTCCTTGATCTTGGCCTTCTTGTCCTCCTGGTCGGCAGCTGGGAGCTTGAGGAGGGGAAGGCGCCCTTCCTCGGCCCTTGCACACTTGGTTGCCATGTTGAACATCTTCAGGACCGTGCATAGTTCCTCGTGAATGGCGAGCTCCTCCTTCATCTTGACATCGCGGACGCCATCGGAGGACGCGGAGATGATGGCCTCGTCCGTCACCTTGGGGATCTTGAGGCGAACGCTGTTGAAGCGCAGGATGTACTTCTGCAGAGTTTCCCTTGGCTGCTGCTTGATGCGCCGTAGGTCGCCTGCGGCCGGCGGGGGGTCGCGAGTGCCCTGGAAGTTGGCGACGAAACTCTCGTGCATCTCGCCCCAGGAGGAGATCGACCCCACGGGCAGGTTCAGGAGCGACGAGCGCGCGCCATCCTTAAGGGCCATGGGGAACCAGTGTTGGGGAGCGTACTAATTTCAAAAAAATTCCTACGCACACGCAATACTACAAAAAAAAGACACTTCCGTGATGATACATGTTTGTCAAAGTAGGTCACGTTTTCTGTCATGCATGTACATCCATGACAAATTTATGACAGAATCAAGATAGTCATACCTGTGCTGTCGTAGAAGTGTTCCGTGACATTACCAAAATTATCATCACGGAAGTGTCCACTTCCATGATGATAAATCACACGTCATGGAAGTACTTTCATCAAGGGTGACCGACACGTGGCATCCACCGTAATGGAACACCGTTAAGCTATCGGGTCTGGTTTTGGATTCGATAACCCGCTAACAGCCCGGACCAATGAGGATTTTCCACGTGTAAAATTCTCATTGACCAGAGGAAACACGTGTTGGCTCACCGTTGGGACAGATGTCATCCATTCATTGGACAGGAGGCGCCTATGATACGTCGACACGTGGCACAACCCAACAGAGGCCCATTCCGATGAAAAGGCCGACCCGTTTGACTTGGTGAAAAGGTAACAAGCCGGCCCACGGAAAGCCTGTTAACGACATGTTCGTATATAGCCCATTTACGGCCCGCTAACTCACGGCCCGTTACGGCCTACCCGAATTAAGCCCAGTAGCTTCATCTGGGCCTTCCAATATGATTCCAGCCCGTTGTAACTTCCGGCCCATGTATGGCCCGTGATGTCTTTTGGCCCATACGAGGCCATTTGTAACCCTTGGCCCATTAACGGCCCATGGTGAATCTGGCCCACAATGAACAATGTACCCCTTTATACCTATTAACGGCCCATTATTCCATTGGGCCGTTTCCAACCCATGTTATCTTTCGGCCTTCTTAGGGCCCATTTATTCTTGGGCTCATTTCCAACATT
Source organism: Triticum aestivum (assembly GCF_018294505.1). Classification (NCBI taxonomy): domain Eukaryota; kingdom Viridiplantae; phylum Streptophyta; class Magnoliopsida; order Poales; family Poaceae; genus Triticum; species Triticum aestivum. The sequence goes on along the minus strand of NC_057800.1, from coordinate 64,653,639 downwards.
CGGTTACTTACGACCTAGTATTGGCCTTTTCTGCCTATGGGCCAAATTCAGCCCATGGTTACGATCGGCCCGTTTGCGGTCCATTACTCCATTGGGCCGTTTTCTTAACATCATAAAATATGGCCGATTAACGACGACATGTTATTGTCGGCCCATGAATGGATGATTCCAAGTCTGGCCCATTTACGACCCATAGTGCGGTCTATTATTGGCCCATGTTTGGCCTATCGATCATACGACACGTAGAAGGCCCATTGACGCTATGGCCCGTAGAAGGCCCATTGATGCTACAGCCCATAGAAGGCCCATTCTTTCTACGGCCCTAAGAAGGCCCATTGTTTCTACGGCCCATAGGAGGCCCATTGTAACTACAGTAAATATGTAGCCCATGGTTATTCTGGCCTAGTTTTAAAAAATAGGTTATTGAGGCCACTAGCAAACCGCGGAAAAAGAACTACACTGACTACAAGCAAACAAATAAACAAGACAACAAGGAAATAAATAAGCAAGCAACTTACGCTAGGCTATCACGGCTATTACACATATTACATCCACTGGGCATCAAAGTTCACCACCAGTGCAAATATAGGGAAGAAAGCAGCATATCATATACACTGGTTGTCAAAGTTGGCGACCAGTGCAAATAAACACCGCAACAAAACAAGTCCAGAACTGAAACCACTTCAGAAGAGCTCAAGAAACAATATCCTGGGTACACATAATACTTGCAAGATGCTTAGAAAGCTTATTAACTTTCTCTTGTTTGGCTCTTAAATCCTCCAGCACTTTCTCTTGTAGGGACTTCCTTAGTCCTTCGGCTTCCTGTCGCATAACATCTGATCGATGTCTTTCAACTTGAAATTGAGACTCAAGAAGCCGAACTGATTCAGGCAGCGAGTTCGAAGAGCTGGTGCCAACAGTAGTAGCCAGTAACTCGAACACTACATCAAGACATGACTCTGGGGTTGTCTTAGTGTCTTCAATATAGTTTTTATCAGCTTTCTTGGAGACCAACAGGGATGTCTCACTATCTTGAACCTTATTTGCATTACTTCCTTTACCATTGCATAACATGGCACTCTTCTCCAATATTTTATCCGCGTTCTAAAAGAGAAACAAACAAACACATCACATGTTTACAATGTAGCATATGAAACTCATTTTGGTAAACCAGTCCAGTAGTAAGGTGGACAGGATAACAACATGAAACAAACATATATCTATGTAGTATGGTCACTATATGGTCTATATCATTCTAGTTTATGTTGACAAATCAAGATAGATACAATTTGAATCATATCTATTTAAGACAAAGCAACATAGACAGAATATAAATGTGGGAAACTACACAGCAATAACAACACTTGTAATGTGCATGGCATGAGAACATAATTGTTTATTCAATTGAAACTGAAATCAACATAGAGCAAGTTACAACAGCAAACACGTTGAAGAAACAGGTTTAAAACATACCTGTTGTGCCATTGGAGTTTCAATTGCATCCTTCAATTTGAAATTAGTTGGTATGAGTAAATACATTGATGCAAGAGCAAAGTAGTATGAACCATAGCTACGGAACCTGGCCTGAGAATAATTCTTCTTCTGCTTTAAGCGTTGACTTGGGGTTCGAAGTGGTGGTCCTCGTGCTTTGGGCACTGCAGTTGCCTTACTAACTGCTCATGTTTGGGTGCTCTGTGGTGGAGACGGTGTTGTGTCAACTGGAACTGGGTTACTATCTGCTGGGGTTGGGGTTAGAAGGGGTGTAGCTGGTTCTCTGTCCAACTGGGTAGGGGTACAATCTGCGTGAGTCTGATTTATGTGTGGTGGGGCTGATTCTTGGGCAAGTACAACCGTGGTTCTATCTGCGTCGACATGTAGCACAATCTTTTCTGAAGACCGTGTTTTTACTCCCACAAATACTTCTATCACCCCTCCAATTGAAATGGCTGATAAACAAGTAAAATAATTGAATGTACAGACATTGTAAGATAGACAAGTGCAATGGATAGTAGGGAAGAAAACAGGGCATGAAATAATTCACATTTATGTTGTCTAACCAAACAGAATAGCAGGACATAATTTCACATATATGATGGCTAATTAAACAGGATGGCAGGACACAATTTCAAATGTATGATGGCTAACTAAACATGATAGAATGACATAATTCAAAATATGATGACTATGTAAACATGATGAGATGATATAACTATATTATGTCTTTAGAAAATGGGTTGGCATGCCATAATTCAGATACATGCTGTCTATGTAAACATCTTGGCATGATATAATTCAAATATATGATTTATATACTAAGCAAGTGAGCAGAGGGCAATCGCATATATGATGTGTCAACTAAGGAGATGGCATTCAATATTGTGCATATGATGTAAAAACTAAGCATTGCAATACAACATATGCATGATATGAATAATATAACCCTGCCAAGTTTGATCATACACCTCAGGGGGATAATATGACTGGTCATCTGCCTCTGAATCCTCCTATGAAGAGCTATCTGTAACCAGCAAGATATCTGCTTCATCAGGTAGCATTGTCTGCTTTGAAGACCTTGTTTTCACTCCAGATTTCTCCATCACCAATTCAAATGGCTGATGCATAGGAAGAGCAATTGAATATACAAACATTGACAACAAATGCAACGAGAAATACAAAAAAGGATGGCATGATATAATTCACATATATGACGCTTGGCTAAGCAGCATGGCATTGCATAATTCACATATATAATGCCTTGCAGCAAGATATCATTGCATAATTCACATATATAATGTCTTGCAACAAGATGGCATCGCATAATTCACATATATGGTAATTAGACACTAAACAGGTGGCATTCACACAAAGCATGTCTAAACTAAGCAAATGACATAGCAATGCAAGACACCATACGCACGAGCAACATAACCCTGCCAAGTTAGAGCATGCACCTTGGGGGGGGGGAATAGGACTGGTCATCTGTCTCTAAATCCTCCTCTGAGGAGCTATCCGTAACCAGCAAGACATGCGCTTCATCAGATAGCATTGTCTGCTCTGAAGACCTTGTTTCCACTTCAGATTTTTCCATGACCGTGCCGAATGACTGATGCACATGAAGAGTAATTGAATGTACTAAAATTGTCGACAAATTTAACACGTAATAAAAAATGATGGCATGATATAATTCACATATAAGATGACTGGCTAACCAGGGTGGCATTGAAAAATTCACATATATGATGCCTGGCTAAACAAGATGGCATTGCATGATTCACATATACGATAAAGAAACTAAACAGATGGCATTGGCACAAAGCATGTCTAAACTAAGCAGATGACATATTTGATGTATCCAGTAAGCAATGCAAGGCACCATATGCATGATATTACCAACATCAGCATGCCAAGTTAGAGCGAAGACCTCATGGGGTAAATAGGAGTGGTATTCTCCTTATGAATCCCCCTCAGAACAGTTATCTTCCTCTTGATTACGCTCCGAAATGGGTGGAGGGGGGCTGCCTTTGCACCCACCATGGAGCAACGTCTGCATGAAATTTTTTTGCCACGCAAGGCTCGTCTCTTTTGCTCTACATGTTCAGTTCCATTGTGTACAATAACTAACATGCATAGGAATAAAACATAGTGAGATTATGTAAGGAGTGCATGCACAAAACCAGAGTGATGGTAGCAAACTGTGGATAGACCCAAAACCAATGATAACAGGCAGATAATAGCTTTAGTTAAAAAATACAGATAATGGCTCCTTTAATGTTTGTTTGCACCCAACATGAAACTCATAGTAGACACACGAGATTAACCAGATAGTAGACAGATAATACTGATTGCTGCCCCAATATGTACCCCACAACCATTTTAAAACTCAAGTTTCAGCATTAGTTTGGACCTGACTTGGAGTCTAATAGGTGAACACAACGATAAAGTAACATGTCATCATATTAAGCGACGCATAACGTAAGCAGACACGAAAGAGTGCGACCTCTCTTGCGGAGCCGTGTAGTCCTCAAGGTCATTGATAACCCACAAGTATAGGGGATCAATTGTAGCCTCTTTTGATAAGTAAGAGTGTCGAACCCAACGAGGAGCTAAAGGTAGAACAAATATTCCCTCAAGTTCTATCGACCACCGATACAACTCTACTCACGCTTGATGTTCGCTTTACCTAAAACAAGTATGAAACTTGAAGTACTTTGTAGGTGTTTTTGGATAGGTTTGCAAGATAATAAAGAGAGCATAAATAAAAAGTAGGGGCTGTTTAGATAAAGACACAACTAAGTTAGGTTTATTAGAGAGCTTTTTGTCACGAGAAAGTTATTTGTCCCTAGGCAATCGATAACTAGACCAGTAATCACTATTGCAATTTTATTTGAGGGAGAGGCATAAGCTAACATACTTTCTCTTCTTGGATCATATGCACTTATGATTGGAACTCTAGCAAGCATCTGCAACTACTAAAGATCATTAAGGTAAAACCCAACCATAGCATTATAAGGCATCAAGTCCTCTTTATTCCCATACGCAAACAACCTACTTACTCGGGTCTGTGTTTCTATCACTCACGCCACCCACCATAAGCAAATCATGAACATATTGCAAACCCTACAGCGGGGATCCCTCACGCTTGAGCGACATGGAGAGCACCATAGGACAACACCAATAATAAAACATGCAACTCAAACCGATCACGATCATCAATTAACCCATAGGACAAAACGGATCTACTCAAACATCATAGGATAGCCATACATCATTGGGAAATAATATATAGAGTTGAGCACCATGTTTAAGTAGAGATTATAGCGGGTAAAAGAGGGGTTACACCGCTGCATAGAGGGGGGAAGAGTTGGTGATGATGGCGGTGAAGTTGTTGGTGTAGATCGTTGTCGTGATGATGGCCCCGGCGGCGTTCCGGCGCCACCGGGAGAGAGGGGATAGGGCCCCCTCCTTCTTCTTCTTCATTGACCTCCCCCTAGATGGGAGAAGGGTTTCCCCTCTGGTCCATGGTCTCCATGGCGGCGGAGGGGCGAGAGCCCCTCCGAGATTGGATCTGTCTCTCTGTCTTTCTCTGTTTCTGCATTCCTGATTCTGCCCTTTCACCATTCGTATATTAGGAATGCAGAAACAGAGAAAGACAGTAACCGCAGTAACGTGAAAATGTACAGTTATAATGCTATTATGCTACTATCTCTTAGTCTTGTGCTTCATGAATAGGAATTTGAAAAGGAGGACAAGTGGAAATTAAAATTCCTACGGTTTTTCTTTCAAGGAGACACTAAAGGAACAAATCCTACAATTTTTCTTTGCTCCATTCCTTTGAACCAAATTCATGAATAGTCGTACCATAGGAAACTTTCCAATTCCTATGTTTTTCCTTCACTTTTCCTTTCAAGTACTGACGATTCTAGTAGGCAAGCTTGAGCAAGGAAAAGCCTACACTCAAAAAATGTTTTTGTGCTACTTCTATTACTTTGGACCTAGGACACTGCCCTACTAGCTCAACACCCAGGCCCATCGACAAATGCACAGCTCAAACGCGCAAAGATTAATAATGATGGCATTCAAGAGAGTCCATCACGGATAGCTAAGTTGCCTGGTACCTCACTGCTTGACATATAGTAGGAGAAACTAATCATATTTCACGTTACTGCGTGTGCTTAATGGACAATATATATAACATGTAGAGTAAAAAAGAGATGCAACAAGTGTACAACCTCTTTGGCGAAGCCATGTCGATCTCAATGTGATTGGGTTGGTCGGTGAGGATGATCCGGCTGACTTGGCTGTCGGAGGAGGGGAAGAAGATCTTAGGCGTTTGGAGATGGAGCCCGGGGTACTGCTCCGCTGTGATGGAGGGTTTCGTCATTGGAGCAGCTCCGGTGAGTTGTACGACCCCGAGGCTGAAGCAGGACAAGAGAGACAATGTTAACCTGAGTGGAATTCTAATAGCATCTCCAATAGATGACGTAAAATACATAACCACAAAGTGCTAGATGTAAAATACATCAGCCTCTCATCTCTGAACTTAACTGTCGAAAGTGAATTTAACCGTCGAAACCGAACTTAACTGTCCAAACTGAATTTTGCTATCGAAACTGAATTTTACTGTCGAACTGAATTTTACTATCGAAGCTGAACGCACTAGCTAGTAGCAAAAAAGTAGTAGCAGCAGCGCGTGCGAGAGCCGGTCGACTGAATTTTTCATCTCTGGCCAGTCGATTCTCCAGCCATTGGATACGAGGTCAAGGGCCTGCAGTTCAACTTCAACCTCCACCCCCCTGAGCCGCCAGCCACCACCGACCAAACCGTCTCCCTCCGTCGCCCGCAGCCGGCCGTGCGCCGCTCCGCCCGCCCTGAAACCACTCCCCATCGCCGGTCCGCCGCTGCCCCGACCATCCCTCTAGGCCCCCTCGTGCCGAGCTTTTTCTCCGGCGTTCCTCACGCCACCGACCCACCACCGCTGGCGACCACCACCCCCACCCTGAACCCTAAGATAGATAGTGGGGTACCTCTCCGGCGAGCCCCCCTCCCCGCTGCGGCCGGTTCTTCCTTAACTTTGGTGAGCCCCCCCACCCCCTGAAAATCGACTGACCCAAAAGTCGATTCAGTCGACTGAAGTGTAGCTAAATTGGAGCAGCATCGCAAGCAAGAGCAAGAGCGAGAGCAGCAGCGCGAGCAAGAGCAGACCAAGCAGGGGACCGAGAGCAAGAGCAGAGCAGCAGCGCAAGCGAGAGCTAAAGAAGCAGCAGCTCCTACCGATGTGGACGTCGCCGCTGATGGAGCAACGCCATGGAGGAAGTGGCCGGTGATGCCGCTGTCGATGGAGCCGCACCGTGTCGGCTCGAGACCGAGCGCTAGCAGCACCGTGAGATCGAATCAAGAAGAAAATGCGGTGATTAGTGTACAACCTCTTTGGTGGCGCCGATTAGGCCTCAACTTCATCCGAGAAAATGGTGATGATGATGCTCTTCCGGTGGTGCAGGTGAAGACGGCGGTGTGGGAATGGAGGTGGCGCGAAAGACGAGGGGAACGTCGGGGAAGCTCCTTGGAGGTGGAGGACGGGGTGGCTGAACCGGCGGGACGACGAGATCGACGACGGATCCTCATCCGATACGGTGGATGAGGGACGTCGAGGTGTTGTTGCGGATGACGTCATTGGGGAAGAGGCTCCAGCTGGGTGGCGACGGAGGAGGGTATGGGGTTTCACGGGTTTTCGCCGCCTCGGTGTACGAATGGGTGGGCGGATGGGATGGGAGTGGGGAATCATGGCTAAGGGACGCACTTGTCCGAGATGTGGGGTAAGTTACGAAATTACCCCCACCGATTTGAGCTAGGCGGTTCTTTCGGTTCAGGGGTATCACGGGCATTTCACGTGTCGGGATTTCACAGGAGGTGGGAGTTTTCGTGCGCGTTGTAATTTGGAATAGCAAGGCGTGGGTTGAGATGGAGTGAGTTGTCGGAGCACAACGAGACAAAGATATATCTTAAATATTTCGGGGTAACAAGGCGCGGGTTGAAGAGGCAGGAGTTTCACAGCACGATAGACAGAGACGCTAGCTTGAAATTTCGGCATAACAAGGCGCGGCTTGAAATTTCGGGAGAACAAGCTTAATGTGTACCCCAAAAAAGACAATTCGCACCTCATCACTAGAGAGAGCTATGTCCTGTTTTACTATATTACTAGAAATGCATTCAAATACAACAAAAAAACAAAAAAATCAGGACAACAAACATAACGTGTCCAGTACCAAAACAATTTGCACCTCCCTCAACAATAAAAAAGAATGTGTGTTGTCTAGCATATGGACTAAATTTGAGTACATTTTCCCTGTTTGAATGGGATTGTACTCGGGTTAGTTATACAACCATCTAAATATTATCTTCACAACACATAACATGAATATAGGAGAAGTAAATTCCTATATAAATACGAACTACATGTACATATGATCTCAAATTGAAATATATGTATAGATTTTATGTTGAATTCAAATCATAGTACATGTATGCTCTAGCTAGATGTTCGAAATCTAAACCATGTATGATATACTATGTACAATGTGTTTAACAAGCACAACACACACAACAAACACCATTTAGACTAGTAAGGTACACGTGCATTGGATGCATGAGATTTGGCAACCAAATTATGAGTAAATACCACATTATAGCATGTAAGATTTGAGTCATATATGCATGATGTAGATGTTCGTTTAATTCTTATAGTTCATTTCATTCAAAATCATCTAGTTTTTATAAGAAAGCTAATCTATTTTAAGATTCATGAAATTGAGCGTTGTAAGGCATAAAGTAAAACAAATAATGCCAAATCATGTAGAAAAACATTTGGGCAATTCTGATACTGAAGATTCTAGAACAAAGAAGAAGTGTTTGTGTTTTGAGGTTTGTGCATTATGCTTAAGTTCAACCATGGAGTCTTCTAGATTGTACATGTGGCAAAATCTGGTGGAATCTAGATGATATCCAACAGCCAGTTGTGCTCAAATTTGCCATCTCTGCACCATCGTATTGGCCTCATCCAACGACCATCTTTCAAAGTTAAAGTTATCCGCACACTATATAAAAATATAATATATATAATATATAGGGGTATACATATAGATATGTGATGCAAAAGCCACCTATCATCTCCGATTAGAATAGTGTGTCCATGCACGGATGCAATGTGGCCAAACGATGTCTGCCATCGATATCTCAAATACAAATCAGTCTGACCTTGTTCAACGTGTATACCGTACAACATGCTCGTTTCCAAACCACACCACGCATATCTCAGTTATATTCATGCATGCATGGGTTTAAAATATCATGATCTCTTATTCAAATATTTGAATTCTACTTTACATTGATTATGATGCCACCTAGTCTTTTACATCCACACAGTCATCTTCTCTTTATAATTGTACCATTAACTTTCTCTCGTGCATGCATGCACACACAGTACCAGTCGGCATTATCCATCACACACATGCAATCTTTTTCTTCAGGTCGGTCTCCCATGCATGCACACACACACCTCCCCCTTCCCATCATATCGGGCATTCTTTATCTCTCACGTGCATGCGCAACAATTGATGTTCCTCTATGTGTTATATAGCTAGGTCTTTCACAGTTTCCACACAAACTGACAATCTATATATCTAGTGAGGTCTCACCCTCTTTCCCACGTCCACATCGATCAATCTATACCTCTCTATATAGGATTACATAGCTAATACACCCACATTAATTATGTATCCAACGCCCCCCTCTCATCATCCATTCCTTCGCTTCATCTCTCAGGCGCGTGCATAGTGGCGACGACAGGGGGCAGCAAGGGCCCTGCCCCCTAACATCACTATATATCGAGGCTAATATGAATGTGATCATTAGATAATTGCTGGTAAAATGGTTTAAGTTGATGAATTGGCCCTCCTCGTAAAGGATTAGCAATGCTTGCCCCCCTAGCTCATTTATTTTTCATGGCTTCGCCACTGCGCAACAACGCATGTTCTCACCCCCTCTCTTCAAATACCGATCTCGCACTTGTGCACTCCTTCATAGTCTCCCTCCACTTGGCCCCTCGCACCATCTTCTAGCCGCCCACCAGATTTTGCCACATGTACGATCTAGAAGACTCCATGGTTGAACTTAAGCATAATGCCGAAACCTCAAAACACAAGTGCTTCTCCTTTGTTCTAGAATCTTCTGTATCATAACTGCCCAAACTTTTTTTCTAGTTGAATTGCCATTATTTGTTTCTACTTTATGCTTTACAGCGCACAATTTCATGAATCATAAAATAGATTAAGGGCTTCTTTGATTCAAAGGATTCTCAAAGGAATTTTGGAGGATTCTAATCCTTAGGAATTTTTCCTATCTTGGTTGTTTGATTCGTAGGTTTGTAAACCATAGAAATTTTTCCATAGGATTCATTTGCACTAGATTTCATAGGAAACATCCCATCCACTCAAACCACTTTGAAAGAATCCTGCGTTTTTTCTATGCACAATCAAACACTCGTACAATCATGTAGGATTCAAGACGACATTCCACTCTAATCCCATGTTTTTCCTATTCCCGCGTTTTGGAAATCCTACGAATCAAAGAGGCCCTAGGTTTTTTATAAAAAACAATTTATTTTGAATGAGATGAACTATAAAAATTAAATGAAGGTCTACATCAGGCATATATGACTCAGAGCTTACATGCTATATTGTGGTATTTATTCATAACTTGGTTGCCAAATCTGATGCGTGCAATGCACGTGTACCTTACTAGTACTTCGAGTATGTGCAAACACGTAAATTAGAATTCCAATGGCACGCTACACAGTGTCTCTCTTATAGTTCATGAAGCTACGTGGCACATGTGGAGGTGTTGTCGCGACCTCCTTGTGTGGATTGATCACAGTGACGTGTTGCTGCTTCCAGAAGAATGTACTCGTCCTCTCCGAGCCACATTGGCGGTACATGCACGAAGCGAAGATGTGCACGCACTCCACGCACGCACTTATTCCCTCGCACGCACACGCAGGTACACGGGGCGACACATTTTTGTACGAAGATCCACCCCATGTGATAATTTGACGCGTGTAAAGTCCTTCATTTCACTGATGGTCAATTAATACAACGCATGCAAATTGAGTGGACGCGAGGGCGGAAGAAAGACATTACTACTCCATTGCGCGCATGCGAGTAGTTAAATCATGGGGTGCTAGTACTTCCATTGGTCTCCTTCATATTTTGTGCCAATTTTTGACCATATTTGTAAGTAACATAATATTTATGCATGTCATAAAAAGTGGCACAAAAAAAGGGGGCCAATTAACCAGGACGCAGGCAGCATGATCAATTTTTGCCAGGGCTACTGTTGGTGGCCTTTGTATTTAAATATGGACGGAGTGGAGTAGTACTATCTTTATCTTATCCTCGTAGGGCTCTCCCAGCGCCTAGGCTCGCCTCCCCGTCTCGCCCACCGGATCCCGCCATGGAGGATCCCGCCATGGATAATCCCTTAAATCCCAGGATCCCGCGGGCTGCCCTCTCGCTGCGGCCCGCAGCACTGCCGCCTTTGAGCGAAACTCACATGTGTTTTAGAGGGGATCCATTGCTCTGGAATCACATATCGGTGGTGCCGGAGGACATGCCAGAGCTGCATTTCAGGTGGTGGGCAGCAAGGGCAAATCGGATCGAGGAGGCGTCGCATCGATTGGAGAGAAATTCCAAGGAGCTGCTCCTGGCGCAGCACAAGGCGGAGGTGCAAGTTGATCTCAGGGGAGAGATGCCGAGGGATGTTAGCATCTGGCAGCGTCGCATTGATTTCGAGCTAGGGCTAATGGCAGAGATCATATTCATGGAGTCAACTGCGGAGGAAAGAACGCGCATGCCTGCACAATGGCATGAGCAGCCGGTGCAACTGTTCAAATGGGTGGTAGGAGAAGCCAAATCCCGGGACCAGTTGCGGCGGCGCCGCTGGGCATCAGGGCATGCATCGTAGGCAAGGTGAGCTTCCCTCCTTCCCCGCCAGCGATGCAGTGACCTAGTCGGTTGCTGCTGTAGTGAATTTGCAACGCTATGTCTGTTTGCAACCTTGACAATCACTCCATCTATACGTATTGTTTTCCTGTAAAAAATACTTGGTCGTTTGGAAAAAGATGGTAATTGATTTATCACTAGTTTTAGAATGCTTCTTCGTGACAATCAACCGAAGCCACAACCAGAAGTCTCCATCGCTTAAGTACTTTACGGTCGGTCGCCCAATAGATGGTCGGTCGGACCCGCGTCTCACCAAAGGGACACGCATCAGCTTGGTCCGACATGTACGACCAGTTACATCACTGACTTGTGCGACCGCATTTGAGCAGTGTAGTACTCCCTCTATCTCAGTTTACAAGTCTTGCATGTGTACCTAGGTCATTAATTTGATTGACCAACTTAATAAGAGGCATACATTAAGAAAAATATATCATTACAAACTTCAAATATTCTATTTTTTTAATGATATATTTTTTATGTTAAACAATTTATGTTCTACTAAACTCATCGGGAGTACTTGAAATTTATGTTCCACTAAACTCATCGGGAGCCGTTTCGGGCCTCGAAACCAAAACCATTAATTAATCTTTACCTTGTTCCCATCACATTCCAAAGTACTAGTGCTACAATTAAGTGCAAGCCTGCTCACACCTACCAGTACGTACCAAACCTGAACGTGTTCCCACTATGCAGGTTTTAGTACTAGTGCTAGTACTTAGGTTATAAAAAGGGGAACTACCTAACCGAAAATCACTCTACCTTCCTCCTCATAAGTCCTCCTTCTTTGTCCGTCCTTGCCAGGGTCGGTGTGCAGAGCTCTCGGTCGAGAACTATCCGAACTACTCGTAACAAGGGAGCGACAACCAAGGCTGCGAAAAAAAGATCTCTCACGGGCAGGCGATGGCTCCCAGGAGCACCCTAGCCGCGGAGGCGAACATGCCGAGCTGGTGGCGCTGGAGTCGTTATCCCTCGACGGCATGCCCGATCAGCTCAATAAGCACCTCAATAAGCAGAAGGAGTTCATCCACGGCTTGGTGGAGCTGCTGAAGGAGAGCCTCGACGACATGCCCGTTGAGCTCAATGAGCAGGGGGAGTTGACCGCCGGCTTGGTGATGCTGCTAAAGAAAAGCATTGCCTCGGAGAAGAAGGCGACTGACAAAATCCTGCAACTTCAGGAGGACAAGGCGAAGCTCTGCCATGAGCTCGACCCGCTAAAGGAGGAGAACGCCGGCTAGAAGAAGCTGCATGAGAATAGTAGTTCCTCGATGAAGATGCTGCAGGCCCTCGTCATGAAGCAGAAGGAGGAGTTGGCGAAGCTCCGCATCGAGCACCCAGCTGCTGTCAAGGTACGTAATGCGGCCGTGGAACAGATGATGAAGGCTCGCGTCGAGAAATCCTGCGTCATGGACACAATGAAGAAGATGGCGGAGGAGACGCGCAAGGAGATGGAGGTCGTGGAGGCAATGAAGAAGCAGTTACGACTCCGCGGCCAACAACCCTTCATGTAGTGAGAGCAGCGCCCCAGACTTGTGTGTGTGTCTTCCTTCTTTTTTGGGGGTGATAATCTTCCTTCTTCTTTTGCTCATGTGTTTCTTCTTTTGCTTCGGGTATTTCACCGCACGTGTCACCTTCTCTGCGAGGCATTAATAGAATAATGCTAAAAAAGAGATGACTAGCAAATTAGATCATTCTTTATCACCAGTAAAACAATGCCTCTTGCTAGTAATATATAATAAGAGTAGAGAGTAGAGGATATGGCACTGGGCTGCCGTGTTTCGTGCTCCTCCGTCGTACTCTAGTGGAAAACTTGAGTATACCGCACGGTTCTTTGCTCCTCCTCAGGTCGTTGGCACATTTATACGAGTAGTCAAATCACAAGGCCCCGCCTTCCAGCAGTAATGAGCCATCAAATCACAAAGGCCCTTGCCTCTCTTGAAACCGACCTAGCTAGACTGCCCCGCTCTCTAGCCTTTTAAAAAATGTATACTTTTGTACAGTAGTAGGATCGATGGATTGCGCCATGGAGCAAAACGAACAAGATGAAATTAAAGAAAAAATGCGGTACATATAGAGAGCGCTCCTCGCCAAATTATGCATATAGTACTATTAAAAAAGCTAGTACATGGTTAAATGGGGTGCTAAATTCTGCTAAAGAAATTAGCATACCTATTTAATTCTTGGGTCCTTATTATTTATGCCACTAGTTTGTGTATCACTACTTAGTTTTGCCATTAGAAGTTACAACTACTCTAAAATGCGATCGATCCATGAGATGCCTGCTCAAAACTGCAATTAGATATCTAAAAAATGCCATCATTAAGTTAGATGTTTGCTCAAAAATGCCATTAGACATTGTGATTTTCACGTCAAAACCGTTGACCATGTTACATGAAAAAAATAAGCCGATTCTCATAATGATAAGTGTGGCCCCGCTTGTCAGGAGTAACCAAGCAAACAATTTTATAGGAAAATAAGAACGCTGTTGGGATCAAGTAAGCCCCACACTTTATTTTACTGTAGTGAGATAGAGGGAGAGCTAGCATGTTGGTCCATCGGTATTTATGTCATTATAACACGGCAAAAGAGATTTGAGTCACAATAATGATGTCCAGCACAACACACCCCTCAAATAAAACTAAGCACCCTGAAATTCTTTGACAAAACTAAGCCCCCTGAAATTCTTTGTCAACTAAACTGCTGGCTATATGATGTTGGCCATATATATATATTGTATGTATATAATGTGAAGAAACGAGTGGTAGTCGTAGTACTATACCAACTAAAATATGAACTATAAGAAATAGTAGTATGTACGTACTGAGGAGTTAAAGTAACAAGAAGAAACATAACATAGTTCAGCTGGGGGCTCAGCACAACACACCCCTCAAATAAAACTAAGCACACCAGAAATTAAACTAACCAACTAATCCGGTAGACACTACATTAGAACCACCATGAGCAACGACACTACCACCTTACTCGGAGTCCTCGTCCACGTCCTCAACTTCTTCCTTGTCCCTCTTGCTCTTGGTCGATACCTCTTTGCTTGAACCGCACACTTGGCTCTTGCTCTTCATCCAACCCTTGTAGATATTGAAACAAAGGTAGCCATCCATTGCATCGTAGTGGATGTGGTCTATATCTAGTACATTCCACTACCATGCACGATGAAACATGTGCGGAGGTTTCTTTAGTTTACCATACGAAGGATGAACCATGGCTCCTGCCAGGGTCAGCATCGAAGGCTTATCACGGGAGGACACCAGCCTTTTCTTCTGGAGGTCAATGGGGTTGCCTACAATGAGGCCTATCCGACCTAGGATTTCCTTGTCGTTCCTAAAGTCTACAGTAATGAATTTGACTAGGCCACCCTTGAGGAACTCCTTAAATTCCTCGCACTCAATGTCGGCATGGCATATGTGGTAGACCAAGCATAAGTCATGCACGCAAACCTGGATCACGGCAGGCTTCTTATTCTCTGCCTCCTTTAGATTCTTCTCACTTCCTAGGACTGTGGTATACTCAACATCTAGCCCAGTGACCCACACATCATTTGAGTTTTTGAATATGCGTCTCAAGCGAGCAAGGCATCCTTTCACCGTTGCGGAAGAACGGGTGTAGATCACATCGAACGCATCACCGGTGATGGTTCTAACCTTGTACTCATCGCCGATCATGGAGATTTGGGACGCCATGGATTTGGGAGGAGGGTTAGGATTAGTGGAACTGCCGTAATGTGAAAGGATGGGACGACTAGGAGCGAACTACCGTAATGTTAAAGGACGTCTGGGGACTACGAGCGAGAACTGCCAGCGGTTTTTGTAAAAATGCTGAGTGGGGCATTGCTACCTCTTGAGCACTGCGTTGGATTTCCCCGAAGAGGAGAGGATGATGCAGCAAAGTAGCGTAAGTATTTCCCTCAGTTTTGAGAACCAAGGTATCAATCCAGTAGGAGGCTACGAGCGAGTCCCTCGTACCTACACAAAAACAATAGCTCAACGCAACCAACGCGCTTAGGGATTGTCAATCCCTTCACGGTCACTTACGAAAGTGAGATCTGATAGAGATGATAAATAATATTTTTGGTATAGAGATGCAAAGTGAAAAGTAAAAGGCAAAGTAAAAAAGAAAAGCAATAATAAAGTGATGGAGATTAATATGATGAGAAAGAGACCCGGGGGCCATAGGTTTCACTAGTGGCTTCTCTCAAGAGCATAAGTATTCTACGTGGGTGAACAAATTACTGTTGAGCAATTGACAGAATTGAGCATAGTTATGAGAATATCTAGGTATGATCATGTATATAGGCATCACGTCCGAGACAAGTAGACCGACTCCTGCCTGCATCTACTACTATTACTCCACTCATCGACCACTATCCAGCATGCATCTAGAGTATTAAGTTAAAAACAGAGTAACGCCTTAAGCAAGATGACATGATGTAGAGGGATAGTTTCATGCAATATGATAAAAACCCCATCTTGTTATCCTCGATGGCAACAATACAATACATGCCTTGCTGCCCCTTCTGTCACTAGGAAAGGACACCGCAAGATCGAACCCAAAGCTAAGCACTTCTCCCATGGCAAGAAAAACCAATCTAGTAGGCCAAACCAAACTGATAATTCGAAGAGACTTGCAAAGATAACCAATCATACATAAAAGAATTCCGAGAAGATTCAAATATTATTCATAGATACACTGGATCATAAACCCACAATTCATTGGTCTGAACAAACACACCGCAAAAAGAAGATTACATCGAATAGATCTCCACAAGAGAGGGGGAGAACATTGTATTGAGATCCAAAAAGAGAGAAGAAGCCATCTAGCTACTAACTATGGACCCGTAGGTCTGAAGTAAACTACTCACACTTCATCGGAGGGGCTTGGATGATGATGTAGAAGCCCTCCGTGATCGACGCCCCCTCCGGTGGAGCTCCGGAACAGGCCCCAAGGTGGGATCTCGTGGATACAGAAAGTTGCGGCGGTGGTATTAGGTTTTTGGCTCTGTTCTAATCGTTTGGGGGTACGTGGATATATATAGGAGGAAGAAGTACGTCGGT
>NC_057800.1:64566657-64636787 GCF_018294505.1 Triticum aestivum | reverse complement strand
TATTCGGTGAGAAAATCACGTTCCCGAAGGTTTCATTCCGTTTGGACTCCGTTTGATATTCCTTTTCTTCGAAACCCTAAAACAGGCAAAAAACAACAATTCTGGGCTGGGCCTTCGGTTAATAGGTTAGTCCCAAAAATAATATAAAAGTGGATAATAAATCCCAATATAGTCCAAAACAGTATATAATATAGCATGGAGCAATCAAAAATTATAGATACGTTGGAGACGTATCAAGCATCCCCAAGCTTAATTCCTGCTCGTCCTCGACTAGGTAAATGATAAAAACAGAATTTTTGATGCGGGGTGCTACTTGGCATAATTTCAATGTAAATCTTCTTAATTGTGGTATGAATATTCAGATTCAAAAGATTCAAGACAAAAGTTCATGTTGACATAAAAATAATAATACTTCAAGCATACTAACAAAGAAATTATGTGTTCTCAAAATAACATGGCCAAAGAAAGCTATCCCTACAAAATTATATAGTCTGGCTATGCTCTATCTTCACCACACAAAGTATTTGAATCATGCACAACCCCGATGACAAGCCAAGCAATTGCTTCATACTTTTGACATTTTCAAAACTTTTTCGATCTTCACGCAATACATGGGCGTGAGCCATGGATATAGCACTATATGTGGAATAGAATGGTGGTTGTGGAGAAGACAAAGAGAGGGGAAGATAGTCTCACATCAACTAGGCGTATCAACGAGCTATAGAGATGCCCATCAATAGATATCAATGTGAGTGAGTAGGGATTGCCATGCAACTGATGCACTAGAGCTATAAGTATATGAAAGATCAACAAAAGAAACTAAGTGGGTGTGCATCCAACTCGCTTGCTCACGAAGACCTAGGGCATTTTGAGGAAGCCCATCATTGGAATATACAAGCCAAGTTCTATAATGAAAAATTCCCACTAGTATATGAAAGTGACAGAATGAGAGACTCTCTACAATGAAGATCATGGTGCTACTTTGAAGCACAAGTGTGGTAAAAGGATAGTAACATTGTCCCTTCTCTCCTTTTCTCTCATTTTTTGGGCCTTCTCTTTTTTTATGGACTCTTTTTCCTTTTTTTATTTTTCGTCCGTAGTCTCATCCCGACTTGTGGGGGAATCATAGTCTCCATCATCCTTTCCTCACTTGGGACAATGTTCTAAAAATGATGATCATCACACTTTTTTTCTTACAACTCAACAATTACAACTCAATACTTAGAAAAAATATGATTCGATATGAATGCCTCCGGCGGTGTACCGGGATATGCAATGAATCAAGAGCGACATGTATGAAAGAATTATGAATGGTGGCTTTGCCACAAATACGATGTCAACTACATGATCATGCTAGCAATATGACAATGATGGAGCGTGTCATAATGAACGCAACGGTGGAAAGTTGCATGGCAATATATCTCGGAATGGCTATGGAAATGCCATGATAGGTAGGTATGGTGGCTGTTTTGAGGAAGGTATTTGGTGGGTGTATGATACCGGCGAAAAGTGCGGGGTATTAGAGAGGCTAGCAATGGTGGAAGGAAGGAACGTGCGTAAATCCATGGACTCAACATTAGTCATAAAGAACTCATATACTTATTGCAAAAATCTAGAAGTTATCAAAGCAAAGTATTACGCTCATGCTCCTAGGGGGATAGATTGGTAGGAAAAGACCATCGCTCGTCCCCGACCGCCACTCATAAGGAAGACAATCAATAAATAAATCATGCTCTGACTTCATCACATAACGGTTCACCATACGTGCATGCTACGGGAATCACAAACTTTAACACAAGCATTTCTCAAATTCACAACTACTCAACTAGCATGACTCTAATATCACCATCCTCATATCTCAAACCAATTATCAAGCATCAATTTTTTTTCTTAGTATTCAACGCACTCAAAAGAAAGTTTTACAAATCTTGAATACCAAGCATATTATTATTAAGCAAATTACCACGCTATTAAGACTCTCAAAATAATCTAAGTGAAGCATGAGAGATCAATAGTTTCTATAAAACAAATCCACCACCGTGCTCTAAAAGATGTAAGTGAAGCACTAGAGCAAAAATATATAACTCAAAAGATATAAGTGAAGCACATAGAGTATTCTATCAAATTCCAAATTATGTATGGTTCTCTCAAAAGGTGTGTACAACAAGGATGATTGTGGTAGACTAACAAGCAAAGACTCAAATCATAAAAGACGCTCCAAGCAAAACACATATCATGTGGTGAATAAAAATATAGCTCCAAGTAAAGTTACCGATAGAAGTAGACGAAAGAGGGGATGCCTTCCGGGGCATCCCCAAGCTTTGGCTTTTAGGTGTCCTTAGATTATCTTGGGGGTGCCATGGGCATCCCCAAGCTTAGGCTCTTTCCACTCCTTGTTCCATAATCCATCAAATCTTTACCCAAAACTTGAAAACTTCACAACACAAAACTTAAAGTAGAAAATCTCGTGAGCTCCGTTAGCGAAAGAAAACAAAAGACCACTTCAAGGTACTGTACTGAACTCATTCTTTATTTATATGGGTGTTATACCTACTGTATTCCAATTTCTCTATGGTTCATAAACTATTTTACTAGCCAAAGATACATCAAATTAAGCAAACAACACATGAAAAACAGAACCCGTCAAAAACAAAACAGTCTGTAGTAATCTGTAGCTAGCGCAAGATCTGGAACCCCAAAAATTCTAAAATAAATTGCTGGACGTGAGTAATTTATCTATTAATCATCTGCAAAAATAATTAACTAAATATCACTCTCCAAATAAAAATGACAGCAGTTCTCGTGAGCGCTAAAGTTTCTGTTTTTTACAGGAAGTTCAACAAGACTTTCCCCAAGTCTTCCCAACGGTTCTACTTGACACAAACACTAATTAAACACAAAAAACACAACCAAAACAGAGGATAAATAATTTATTTATTACTAAACAGGATCAAAAAGCAAGGAATAAAAATAAAATTGGGTTGCCTCCCAACAAGCGCTATCGTTTAACGCCCCTAGCTAGGCATAACAAGCAAGAATAGATCTAGGTATTGCCATCTTTGGTAGGCAATCCATAAGTGGCTCTCATGATAGATTCATATGGTAATTTTATTTTCTTTCTAGGGAAGTGTTCCATGCCCTTTTTTAATGGAAATTGGAATCTAATATTCCCTTCCTTCATATCAATAATTGCACCAACCGTTCTAAGGAAAGGTCTACCGAGAATAATAGGGCAAGAAGGATTGCAATCTATATCAAGAACGATCAAATCTACGGGCACATAATTCCTATTTGCAACAATAAGAACATCATTAATTATTCCCATAGGTTTCTTAATAGTGGAATCCGCAAGATGCAAGTTTAGAGAGCAATCATCAAAATTACGGAAATATAGCAAATCACACAAAGTTTTGGGAATAGTAGAGACACTAGCACCCAAATCACACAAAGCATAAAACTCATGATCTTTAATTTTAATTTTAATAGTTGGTTCTCACTCAGCATAAAGTTTTCTAGGGATAGAAACTTCTAATTCAAGTTTTTCTTCATAAGATTGCATCAAGGCATCAACGATATGCTTAGTAAACGCTTTATTTTGACTATAAGCGTGAGGAGAATTTAGGACAGATTGCAAGAAGGAAATACAATCAATCAAAGAGCAATTTTCATAGTTAAATTCCTTGAAATCCATAATAGTGGGTTTAGCAACATCTAGGGTCTTAATTTCTTCAATCCCAATTTTATCAAATTTAGCATCAAGATCAAAAGATTCAGAGTTATTGGAACGCCTTCTAGGTAGAGGTGGATCATATTCAGTCCCATCATTATCAAGATTCATATTGCAAAACAAAGATTTAATAGGGGACACATCAATAACTTTTAGATCTTCATCATGATTCTCATAGGAATCCGGTTTAGCGGCCATCTTATTGACTAAGGTAGCTTGCATATCCAAGATTTCAGCAGTTAATTTTTCAAGACGAGCAATTTGGGATCTTATACCATCAAATTCTTTAGACATATCATCGAGCTCTTTATTCATATAATTCATGAAACTTTTCTGTTTCTTAAGCTCATTTCTAAAGAAATTATTATGCTCAAATTGCAAAACCATAAACTTCCTGACATTGTTTTCGATCTCCTCTAACCTTTTAAGATGAAGATCACCAAATCTAGGTAGAGCCATCACGACAACAAGCAATCCAACACACGAGCAAACAAAAGGCAAACGGGCAAAAGAGGCAAATAGAGAAAGAGAGGGAGGAAAGATAGAGAGAGGGCGAATAAAACGGCAAGGGTGAAGTGGGGGAGAGGAAAACGAGAGGCAAATGGCAAATAATGTAATGCGGGAGATAGGGATTGTGATGGGTACTTGGTATGTTGACTTTTGCGCAGACTCCCCGGCAACGGCGCCAGAAATTCTTCTTGCTACCTCTTGAGCACTGCGTTGGATTTCCCCGAAGAGGAGAGGATGATGCAGCAAAGTAGCATAAGTATTTCCCTCGGTTTTTGAGAACCAAGGTATTAATCCAGTAGGAGGCTACGCGCGAGTCCCTCGTACCTACACAAAAACAATAGCTCAATGCAACCAACGCGCTTAGGGGTTGTCAATCCCTTCACGGTCACTTACAAAAGTGAGATCTGATAGAGATGATAAATAATATTTTTGGTATTTTTGGTATAGAGATGCAAAGTGAAAAGTAAAAGGCAAAGTAAAAAGCAAAGCAATAATAAAGTGATGGAGATTAATATGATGAGAAAGAGATCCGGGGGCCATAGGTTTCACTAGTGGCTTCTCTCAAGAGCATAAGTATTCTACGGTGGGTGAACAAATTACTGTTGAGCAATTGACAGAATTGAGCATAGTTATGAGAATATCTAGGTATGATCATGTATATAGGCATCACGTCCGAGACAAGTAGACCGACTCCTGCCTGCATTTACTACTATTACACCACTCATCGACCGCTATCCAGCATGCATCTAGAGTATTAAGTTAAAAATAGAGTAACACCTTAAGCAAGATGACATGCTGTAGAGGGATAGTTTCATGCAATATGATAAAAACCCCATCTTGTTATCCTCGATGGCAACAATACAATACGTGCCTTGCTGCTCCTTCTGTCACTAGGAAAGGACATCACAAGATCGAACCCAAAGCTAAGCACTTCTCCCATGGCAAGAAAAACCAATCTAGTAGGCCAAACCAAACTGATAATTCAAAGAGACTTGCAAAGATAACCAATCATACATAAAAGAATTCAGAGAAGATTCAAATATTATTCATAGATAGACTGGATCATAAACCCACAATTCATCGGTCTCAACAAACACACCACAAAAACAAGATTACATCGAATAGATCTCCACAAGAGAGGGGGAGAACATTGTATTGAGATCCAAAAAGAGAGAAGAAGCCATCTAGCTACTAACTATGGACCCGTAGGTCTGAAGTAAACTACTCACACTTCATCGGAGGGGCTTGGATGATGATCTAGAAGCCCTCCGTGATCGATGCCCCCTCCAGCGAAGCTCCGAAACAGGCCCCAAGATGGGATCTCGTGGATACAGAAAGTTGGAGCGGTGGAATTAGGTTTTTGGCTTTGTTCTGATTGTTTGGGGGTACGTGGATATATATAGGAGGAAGAAGTACATCGGTGGAGCAACAGGGGGCCCACGAGGGTGGAGGGCGCGCCTGGGGGGGGGGGCAGGCGCGCCCCTACCTTGTGGTCTCCTGTTAATTGGCTTGACGTAGGGTCCAAGTCTCTTGAGTTGTATTCGGTGAGAAAATCACGTTCCCGAAGGTTTCATTCCGTTTGGACTCCATTTGATATTCCTTTTCTTCGAAACCCTAAAACAGGCAAAAAACATCAATTCTGGGCTGGGCCTCCGGTTAATAAGTTAGTCCCAAAAATAATATAAAAGTGGATAATAAAGCCCAATATAGTCCAAAAACAGTAGATAATATAGCATGGAGCAATAAAAAATTATAGATACGTTGGAGACGTATCAGGCGTGTGAACGACAGGGTAGTGGCTTGCTTGGTGGAGAAATGGATTCATGCACAGTACTATGGGGGCCCAATTAGATGTCATGTCTACTTGACGCTCAATTAAATGGCTTTCGATGTCATGTCAAGCGTCGGGAAAATTACAGGTGATACGAAGCTTCTGAGAGCCCTTGGATCTGAGATCGAATGGTTGCATGGCATGATTCTAGACCTATGGGTGAATATTCTATCCTGTAGGGTTATTCTGCAAATTTTTAGCAACTTAGCATGTGACCATTCGATCTCCGATCCAAGGGATGCCAGCAGCCCGTATCATGGTGGCGCCTACCACGACCGTCACCTCGCTCGCGCGGCCGCGCCCTTGGAGATTTAACACGGTGCGTTAGGCTATCTGATGTTGGCATGTCATACATAGTCATCACTTAGTCACTCATACTACAACAAGGTTAGCTATAAGGTTGGCTAAGTATTTTTTGTTTACTTCTTTTTATCTCTTTCTTCATAGTATTTATTGCATTTGCCAAGGAGTGACCTCTTCCAATGAAATAGTGCTTAGGTGAGGTGCTATGGGCATTAAATGGCTTAGCAACTCAAGTCACCAATGCATAGGTGCTTAGTTTTTTGTTGCTAAGTTCTCTTCATCTAGGTACACACGCTTAGCACCATTTCTTCCTAGGATCACCAAACTAGGCTCTCTCTTCTTAATTAACTTGCCACATCAGACTTTATGCCTATATGGCAGGCTTAGCACCTGTAGGATCAAGTACAATAGTGGGCTATAAGCCCGCTTTACATGGCATTTGTGCATATGTGGGGGAAAGAGGCAAGGAAAAAGTGGAGGAGTGGGCTCTCAAGCAAGAGCCAGCCTCTACATGGTGGAGCATCGGGAGAGGCACCTGTATGGAGGTGGTCAGGAATCGGGAGACTCATGCCGGTCGTAGCGCCGTAGTTAAAATGACAATGGCAAGTCAAATCACCGGGCCCCACCTGTCCAGCAGTAACTCGTTGTCAAATCACACAACCCTATGTTTGCAGCAGCCTACTCCCTCATCTTCTCGTGTCTCTGTCGAACCGACTAGGCGGAACTGCCCCGCCTACCGTGCGGGAAAAGCCGCGCCCTCGACTTTTAAATAGTACAATATACTAATTTTTTATCCATGGATTGCGCCATGGAGCAAAGCCTCAAGAAAATGGCGGTACACATTTACGGAGTACAGTATACATCACACCCCTCGTGTTCGCGTTGCACCCCAGACGGTCGGTCGGTCGGTCTGGCACGCCGCTCTCCGAACGGAACGCGCGTCATATTGCATTTGCACACACATGTGCGACCACAATCGATAGCCGACCATAGGCACACTCCCCGGCCCTGCAAGTTGGGTGAGTTAATAGAAGAGAGAGACGAGCGATAGTACTAGAGAAGTGTTGTACAGACGTTGGTGCCTGGACGATCCCTGCATGAAACAGAAGTTCAATTCATCCATGCATGTGACCAGACTCCAGCAGACACGCCTGGATTGGCTATAGTCTACATATCATGCAGGCTGTGTTGTACAGGGCTGTAGTTCTGGTGAGATGTCTAAAAAAAGGTTTCTTGTCATCTCGCAAAATTAGGTGTCACGTGCTTCGGATCACTGCGAGGGTTAAACAGTGATAACTGAGTTCCTCCAAGGCGCTAGTCATGGGGGTTGTCGGTGTCAAAACCGGCGGATCTCGGGTAGGGGGTCCCGAACTATGCGTCTAGGCCGGATGGTAACATGAGGAAAGGGACACGAAGTTTTACCCAGGTTCGGTCCCTCTTGATGGAGGTAAAACCCTACGTCCTGCTTGATTAATATTGATGATATGGGTAGTACAAGAGTAGATCTACCACGAGATCAGAGAGGCTAAACCCTAGAAGCTAGCCTATGGTATGATTGTTGATGTGTATGTTGTCCTACGGACTAAACCCCCCCGGTTTATATATACACCGGAGAGGGTTAGGGTTACATAGAGTCGGTTACAATGGTAGGAGATCCGAACATCCGTATCGCCAAGCTTGCCTTCCACGCCAAGGAAAGTCCCTTCCGGATACGGGACGGAGTCTTCAATCTTGTATCTTCATAGTCCAGGAGTCCGGCTGAAGGTATATCTGCTATCCGAACACCCCCTAATCCAGGACTCCCTCAGTAGCCCCTGAACCAGGCTTCAATGACGATGAGTCCAGCGTGCAGATTGTCTTCGGCATTGCAAGGCGGGTTCCTCCTCCAAGTACTTCATAGAAGATTTTAAACACAAAGATAGTGTCTGGCTCTGCAAAATTAGTTTTCCACATATTGCCATAGAGAGAATAATATTTACACAAATCTAATCTGCTGATGTATTCCGTAGTGCGACACACCACGGCCAAGCTTTTATCCGAGTCGTTTCATTATCCCACCTCAGCACGTCATGCGAGGCGGTTTCCTTGGCACTTCCTGTCAAAGCAGAGATCGTGTCCCCTTATTCCGGGATTCTCATCAATACGGGCGTGGGTAACCCAACCGCGCCTTTGATTACGGCGCTTGGAGATAAGAAAGTTTTACCAGGCTGGTGGGGACATGTAGTTGTGTCCACCCATATAAGGGGATAAGGATCCACCTTTTCACCCACGCCTTCTTCCTTCTTGGCCTATCCATTCTTGCGCACTCGAGCTCCAACGCCCAAGTCTGCACTACCACCTCAACCTTCTCCAGTCATGTCCGGAGCGGGAGGCAAGTGGATGGTCTCCTCCGTCACGGAGGGACACATCAAAAAGCTGAGGAAGGCCGGATATCTGGCTAGCGACATCACGCACCAGCTTCCTGAAAAGGGGCAGCTCATCCCCACTCCTAGGCCCCATGAGAGGGTGGTATTCCTCCCCCATTTCCTCCATGGACTGGGCTTCCCTCTCAGCCCATTTGTCCCGGGGTTCATGTTCTACTACGGCCTAGATTTCCACGATCTGGCCCCGAACTTTGTCCTCAACATCTCAGCGTTTATCGTCATGTGCGAGGCCTTCCTCCGCATCCGCCCCCATTTCGGCCTATGGCTCAAGACTTTCAACGTCAAGCCGAAGGTGGTGTGCGGCAGCCAGGCGGAGTGCAGAGGTGCCATGGTGGGAAAGATGGCCAACATCCTCTGGCTCGATGGCTCCTTTGTGGAGACCCTGAAGGGGTGGCAATCGGGGTGGTTTTACATCACCGAGCCGCGCAACGCCGAATGGGTCGCGCCCCCCGAGTTCCGGTCCAGACCCCCAACACGGCTCACGTCTTGGAAAGAGATGGGCCTGTCGTGGGGTAAAAAAGGAGAGCTGACCGGACTCCAAACATGCGTCAAAACCCTGGTGGACAAGAAGCTCAAACTTGTCAACGTAGTCCAGGTTATGCTCATCTGCTTGATCCTCCCATGCCAACAACGGGCTCTCAACCTATGGGAGTTCGACCCGGCACGACACCAGACTCTGAATAGGCTCTTCGGCACGACATATGAAGATGCCTGGAAGGTGCTTTTCAAGGGCGCCGAGGCTCCCGCATCCGCTACTGAGGATCGCGGATTCAGTGCGCAGCGTCACGCTCTTGCGGTAAGCTGTTTTTTCCTTTTACATGGTGTTAGTTTTTCATAGTTTGACTCTATGCGGGATCTAAACTCCCTTACCTTTGACAGGATTGGCAGGTGACATCCGGACAGATCAACTGTCCGGCTCCTTTGCCCGAAGGTCCAGCGGACGCTCACTTGGCGAAGCTGCTGGTTTTGGCACCCTATGTGGTGCCGGAGAACAAGGTCAAGAAGAAGGCCACGGGGACTCGAAAGAGTGCCCGACGCCCGGAGGTGTCGGATTCATCATCCAACAAATCCAAGACGCACTCCTCCCGTGAAGACGAGGAGGAGGAAGAAGAGACCCCTCCCCCTCCAGCGGGGGAAGGGAAGAAAAGGAAGGCTGCCCCAACTGGGGAGGCCGAAGGGTCTAAGAATGGGAAAACCCTTCCTCCAGACTGCTCCACCGACACTGACGGCGACGGAGAGGAGTGGGCGCCTAGGGCCAAGCCCCTGGCAAAATCATAAGTATCCGGATACCAGAGTAATTCATAGTATTCGTTTACAGCTTTCCCTTACGTCAAATATGTTTATGCAGCCCACCCAAAGACCGGCTCGACGCGTCGTCGAGCGGCTCACTGGACTCGTAGGACGTGAACTCGCTTCTGACGGCTTCCTCCCCCCGCCCTACGGACGACACCGAAGTGTTGTCCCAACAGGTTCCAATCTGGGAGGAGGTGGTATTGGAGGCGCCACAAGGCGACCTCCCGGACTCCAGGAGTAAAGGGGATGAGACCCCCCAGGGCTCCAAGTCCGGCTCCAGGCCGGACGCTGCTCCGGAACCTTCAAAGGTTCCAGAGTCCGACGGGTGACCTCCATCCAAGAGGAGCAAGCCCGCCGTGCCGGTGACCTCCATCCAATCGGAGGCGCCGGACAATATGTTGGAGGCGCTCCAAGGCGCTTCCATCGACGAGGGGCACCACACTATTGTGAGTGCGGTGATCCAGAAGGTTCAGTCCGCCAAAAGCGGACTGACTGAAGCTTGTACTAGCCTTTTAACAGGCTTTGAGGTAAGTAAAGAATGTGTAAATAATATTACCACATAGATAGTAGCCCCTGATGCTCTGTTTGGCGTTCGGGAAGAAAAGCCGAATAGAGGATCAATTAAAATTCGCAGGAGTCTAACAAAAAGGAGTTAATATGCGTGTGCAGGCTTCCCTGCTGGCGTCCGCCGCACTGACTGCGGAAGTGGACACGCTAAAGCAGGACCTCGAGTGGTCCGAGCAAGAGCTCGGGCGTGCCAAGAAGCAGCTCGAGGACAACGAAGGTAAGAAATACCTTGTTTTAATATATATATATATATATATATATATATATATATATATATATATATATATATATATATATAAAGGTGCAATTGCGAAAAATGACAGGATTATCGTGGCTATTGTAGGGGCCACGTCTGAGGTGGCGACCCTTAAGCAAGCACTGCTCGAGGCCGAGAAGACGGCGGCCACGGAGCGCACCGAGCGGGAGAAGTATGAGGCCGAGGTTGGCAAGGTGCGGCAAGAGCTCCAGGCTCTCATGGAAAAACATGAGAGTTTGGAGCGTGACTCAAGGACGCAAGCGTCCGAGCTCGCGGCGGCTATTGAAAATGCTAAGTCTGCCAAGGCCGAATCCTAGAAGACCCTCCAGGAGTTGGATGAGGTGAAGAAGATAGCGGTGGGTAAGGCATTCTTTATGCAAAGAAAACACATAAGCGTGAGTTACTTGTTACTTACCCGAATCCGGAGTTCTCCAGGCGCGTTCGTAGATCTTCCCCGGAGTGTGTCTGATGCTGCCGCATTCTATCGAGCCGAGGAGGGCAGCTCGACGGAGAAGGTGTTCTGGTCTCAGTATGCTGAGGCCGGGCACCCCGTGCCCCTGAGTGACCAGCTGAAGCAACTGGTCAAGCTCCACAGGGCGGCCGAACAGGCCATGAAGGGCCTCATAGTTCGGCTGTGGCCTGGAGAGGCTCAGCCTGGGAGCTATTTCGGGCTGGTGCGGCGGCTGGTGGAGGCCTGTCCAAGGCTCGAAGTCATCAAGCGCTCCGTCTACATTGAAGGTGCCCGTAGGGCCCTTGCCCGTGCGAAGGTGCACTGGGGCAAGCTGGATGCTGAGAAGCTTGTGAAGGACGGGCCACCGCCGGGGAAAGAGCATCGCAAGCCTGAAAATTATTATAAGGATGTTCTAAAGGGTGCCCGCCTTGTGGCGGATGAATGTTCTATGGATGTAATCTTTGAGTAAAACTCGCTCGTTTTGTCCCATGCGCTGAAAACTTGTTCATATGCGCTAAGCAATGCTGTTTGAATTTAAAATATTACCTTCTGTGCGGCTGTTTATCAATTCTGAGAGATGGCAAGTTGTCGGCTTCTGCCCCCGTGCCACTAGTGCTGGGGTGTTCGGGGATAAACCTGAGCGCTCTTTTCCCCATGTTTGGGTCCTTCGAGGGAGGCGCTCAGCCCAACGAACAAGGCAATCGGACTATAATGCGTGAACACCCTCACTTAGCCATAGAATTCTATAATTTTAAATTTCGGCGAAGCCCCTGGTATTCGGAAGACCGAGTTCGGGGCGCTATCCACGCCTTGGCTGGACAGAGTCGGCTCCTCGCCCTAAGCTGCATAAGTCTTTAGGGACTCGAAAAAACCTCTCGAACAGCGACCAACTCTCGCTTCATCATGACAGTCAGTTTTAGCTTTCTCCACTGAGGTGCTCGACCCAGCTCAACCGGGGCACAATCGCAGTGGTTCTCCTAGTGCTACCTTAGCCGATATAGCAGAACGTAAGGCACCAAAACATAGGAGCCAGGCAAACCCAACTATTGACCCAAGACATGATTCGGAGCCGATGCATATAATGCTATAAGTTCGGGGTGCCGCACTTGTTAAAGTGTTCGGACTTCTCACACCATATTGAGGGGTACTAAAGCCCCCGGCGTATTTTGGCTGTACCAACGTGTACGGGTGCAACATGTCGTTAAGGAACATATATATATATATATATATATATATATATATATATATATATATATATATATATATATATATATATATATAAAGGGTAATGCAAAAATAGACAAAAGCTATGCATTGTTTATTAAAGAGGGCTGCGATCAAGGCAGAACGATACAAATAATGTGATAAGCAAAAGGTTGGACTATTTAACATGTCCGCTCCAGGGGCAAGCTGCTGAATAATATGCGAAACAGGTATACTGCTCATGATAGAGACCACCTGGGAGTTCCGTAATGCGGCGTGGCTTGTCTGCTTCCCTGGTTCTTGCATCGTTTGTGCGGCAATTGGACTACCGAACAGGCCTTCCGAAGAGTGGAGTCCTGAAAGTAAGAGAAAATTAAAAAATCGGCAGCCCCTGGTACGGTTTAAGCCGTGTTTTGGGCGTGCCGTGATGGTGCCCCTCCCCCTGTACCCATGGTATCTCTAGAGCGTAGGTATGTACGCGAAGGACTGGCGTCGCCTTTTTGCGAGGGTTGGGGTTGGGGCCGCATTGGTACGCCTGCTCGGATCGTGCCAGGCGGTCTTGTTGTAGGTTACTCCGGGCGCGCTTGACGGTGTCCGGTCGTTTAGTGGCCGGACTAGAGAACTGCCTGGAGAGGCTGCTTTGTACTTCCGCTGCAAGGGCCGCCGTGTGCTCCTCCGTTCGGAGGGAGCGTTCGGTGTTTCCATTGACCGTAATTACTCCTCGAGGGCCCGGCATCTTGAGCTTAAGGTATGCGTAATGCGGTACCGCATTGAACTTAGTGAATGCGGTTCGCCCGAGCAGTGCGTGATAACCACTGTGAAACGGGACTATGTCGAAGATTAACTCTTCGCTTCGGAAATTATCCGGAGATCCGAAGACCACTTCAAGTGTGACTGAGCCTGTACAGTTGGCCTCTACACCTGGTATTACGCCTTTAAAGGTCATTTTGGTGGGCTTAATCCTCGAGGGATCTATGCCCATTTTCCGCACTGTATCCTGGTAAAGCAGGTTCAGGCTGCTACCGCCGTCCATAAGGACTCTAGTGAGATGAAATCCGTCAATAATTGGGTCTAGAACCAATGCGGCGAATCCGCTGTGACGGGTGCTAGTGGGATGGTCCCTTCGATCAAAGGTGATCGGGCAGGAGGACCATGGGTTGAACTTTGGGGCGACTGGCTCTATCGCGTATACGTCCCTTAACGCGCGCTTCCGCTCCCTCTTGGGGATATGGGTTGCGTATATCATGTTCACTGTCCGCACTTGTGGGGGAAAACCCTTCTGTCCACTGTTGTTCGGCGGCCGGGGCTCCTCATCGTCATCGCTATGCAGCCCCTTGTCTTCGTTTTCGGCGTTTAGCTTGCCTGCCTGCTTGAACACCCAACAATCCCTATTGGTGTGATTGGCCGGCTTTTCGGGGGTGCCATGTATCTGGCACAAGCGGTTGAGTATTCGGTCCAAGATGGACGGGCCCCTAGTATTCCTTTTGAATGGCTTCTTTCGCTGACCGGATTTAGAGCCTCTGAATCCGGCATTAACTGCCGTATCCTCAGCATTGTCGCCGTTAATGCGGTGCTTCTGCTTGTTGCGATGCGACCTGCCACTAATGTCCCTGGTGTCCGAACTACCAGGGTTCTTGGTCATATTGTTGCTACGAGCGAGCCAGTTGTCTTCTCCTGCACAAAAGCGGGGCATCAGTGTCGTGAGTGCTGCCATAGATTTCGGCTTTTCCTGTCCGAGGTGCCGGGCCAGCCACTCGTCACGGATATTGTGCTTGAAGGCTGCTAGGGCCTCAGCGTCCGGACAGTCAACTATTTGATTTTTCTTTGTTAGGAACCGTGTCCAGAATTGTCTGGCCGATTCCTCTGGCTGCTGGATTATGTGACTTAGGTCATCGGCGTCTGGGGGTCGCACATAAGTGCCCTGGAAATTGTCGAGGAATGCGGCTTCCAGGTCCTCCCAACAAATGATTGACCCTGTTGGCAAGCTATTGAGCCAATGTCGAGCTGGTCCTTTAAGCTTGAGTGGGAGGTATTTGATGGCGTGAAAATCATCGCCGCGGGCCATGTGGATATGAAGGAGATAATCCTCGATCCATACCGCAGGGTCTGTTGTGCCATCATATGATTCGATGTTTACGGGTTTGAAACCCTCGGGGATTTGATGATCCATTATTTCGTCTGTAAAGCACAGTGGGTGTGCGGCGCCTCTGTACTGGGCGATATCATGACGTAGCTCCAATGAGCTTTGTCTATTGTGTTCGGCCCTACCGAATGTGTGGCCGGCGTGACGGTTACCGTCTCGAGCCGTGGGGTGCCCACGCTATCCATAGATCGATTGTGTTTGCCTTGCCTTGTCCTCCAACATGTCTCGTAAGTCCGGCGCATATTCCCGTGCCTTGGTACGGGGTGCGGCTTGAGTGGAGGACCGGGAGGCCTCTCTGTCGCGGCCACGAGGTGGCCGTTCGGCCGCATCAAGTGCTTCCTCCTCTAATCGGGGTAGCAACCTGCGCTTTGGGTAACTCTTGGAGGGGCGTTCGAGTTTATGCTCTTCGGCCGCAAGGACTTCGGTCCATCTGTCAACCAGCAAATCTTGATCAGCTCGGAGCTTTTGCTGTTTTTTCTTGAGGCCTCTTGCCATGGCCATAAGCCTGCGTTGGAAACGCTTTTGCTCAACGGGATCCTCTGGCACGACGAATTCGTCGTCGTCGAGGCTTGCCTCGTCTTCGGAGGGAGGCATATAATTATCGTCCTCGACCTCTCTGTCTGCCGCTCTCTCATGAGGGCTGGTTTCTCCATCCTCCTGTGCTAAACCTTGCTGGAGGGGGTTTTCTTCGGCACTCTCCGGAGTATTATTATCTCCCGTGCTGGAATCACCGTTTTTGTGTTGGCGGGATTTTGAGCGGCGCCGCTGACGTCGGCGCTTGGGCTGTTTCTTGGAGGGGTCATCCTCCGCTGTTCCATCACCCTCTCCCTCTTTTGGGGTGTCCACCATATATATGTCATATGACGAGGTGGCTTTCCAGGGCCTAGTAGGCGCTGGTTCTTCATCATCTCCTTCATCGGCGTCCATGCCGTTGATGTATTCGGAGTCGAAGTCGAGCATGTCGGTTAAGTCGTCGACAGTGGCTACGAAGTGGGTGGTGGGTGGGCTTTGAATTTCTTCATCGTTCGAATCCCAACCCTGCTGGCCGCAATCCGGCAAGGGCTCTCCTGATAAAGAGAGAGACTTTAGTGACTTTAGAATATCGCCAAAAGGCGAGTGCTGAAAGATGTCCGCGGCAGTAAACTCCATGTTCGGCGCCCAATCGGATTCAATTGGCCGGGGCGCGGAGGGTTCAGAGTCCGGAAAGGAGTCCGGCTCCTTGGAGTCACAAGTCTCGCGGAGTGCGGGGCTGGTGTTCGGCTCAATCGCTGTTGGGATCGCAGTCCCCGAGGCGGCGTCCAACCGCCCATCCTCGATCGGTGCAGTGGGCTCCGAATTAAGGATCGGAGCCGATGCAGGTGCGGCCTCCAGGGTACTGTTCGGCGGCAAAGCTAGATCATGCTCGTCGGGACAGTGCGGCGCGCTCGGCAGTGGCTCGAATCCGTCGAGGATCAAGTCCCCGCAGATGTCAGCCGTGTAGTTTAAACTTCCAAATCTGACATGACGGCCAGGGGCGTAGCTTTCGATCTGCTCCAGGTGGCCAAGTGAATTGGACCGTAGTGCGAAGCGGCCGAAGACGAAGATCTATCCGGGGAGGAAGGTCTCACCCTGGACTGCATCGCTATTGATGATCGTAGGAACCATCGAGCCTGACGGCGACGACACAGAGGAACTCTCAATGAAAGCACCAATGTCAGTGTCAAAACCGGCGGATCTCGGGTAGGGGGTCCCGAACTGTGCGTCTAGGCCGATGGTAACAGGAGGCAAGGGACACAAAGCTTTACCCAGGTTCGGGCCCTCTCGATGGAGGTAAAACCCTACGTCCTGCTTGATTAATATTGATGATATGGGTAGTACAAGAGTAGATCTACCAT
The DNA here is from genome assembly GCF_018294505.1 of Triticum aestivum. Taxonomy (NCBI): domain Eukaryota; kingdom Viridiplantae; phylum Streptophyta; class Magnoliopsida; order Poales; family Poaceae; genus Triticum; species Triticum aestivum. The sequence goes on along the minus strand of NC_057800.1, from coordinate 64,620,206 downwards.
GAGATCAGAGAGGCTAAACCCTAGAAGCTAGCCTATGGTATGATTGTTCATGTGTATGTTGTCCTACGGACTAAAACCCCCCCGGTTTATATAGACACCGGAGAGGGTTAGGGTTACATAGAGTCGGTTACAATGGTAGGAGATCTGAACATCCGTATCGCCAAGCTTGCCTTCCACGCCAAGGAAAGTCCCTTCCGGACACGGTACGGAGTCTTCAATCTTGTATCTTCATAGTCCAGGAATCCGGCTGAAGGTATAGTTCGGCTATCCGAACACCCCCTAATCCAGGACTCCCTCAGGGGCCACATGCACGAAGACTACTTAGCTGCCATCTATGTCAAGCCGGCTATGTTAATTAGGGCATCTATCGATGGACCCCTTTTCTATGAGTTTATCTTTAATTTGAGCTTTGATCCTCGTCTAGTTTGTCCGTCGGGATTCATTTTATCTCCTTTGGGCAGTGAGGTTATGGTTTCTTGTCATGTTATAATCCGGTGCTTCAGATCAAAATTAGGACAACTATGCCTCCGGGCACGTGCATGAAGACAGTCATTGACGAGGTCAAGCCGGCTTCGGTAGACAAAAGAAAACTAGTAGTACTCCACCATATAGGCAGGAGCCTCCGCGCTTGCTTGCTAGTGTTGCTGTCTTCACACTATCTCGTCCTCTGCCGATCTAAACACGACAGCGGTGGCCACACACACACTCTCTCTCTCTCTGCTCACCGCTAGTCACAGGTCCAGTCGGAACCTCTCCAGCGGGGAAGGTGAGAAGGTGCAATGTTCACGCAGTCGTCCTCGACGACGGCTCTTACCCACTGTCGGCGCGTCTCGATCAGTGTGCCTTGCCGTTCTCTCCCAAGCACTGCTGGCTAGGGAGGGCCTCCGACCCCTTCTTCCTCGCTACCGTAGTTTGGGCAGATCTGGTGTCAGGACCCCGATTCCAAGTCACATCAATCTAGCCGGTAACACCTCATATCACTTTGCGGCCTCACGCACGGTAACCCACGGGTGTCGCCTTACCATGGCCCGGGACCGTTTGCGCCTTTTGGATCACGTATATGATAGTGTCGCTAGCATCCATATGACAGAGAACCCGGGCCGACATGGCTAGTCATGAACCCAAAGCGGCACAGACCTATGGAGACAGGCATACATGAATCACATCGAGCATGTCGGTCATCAGCGAGTGATTCCGGGCTGTAGCACTGGGCTAACAGGACTCCGGGAACCCGGGCTGTAGCAGGCTAGGTAGGACTCCGGATGTCACCGCGTGACATTTCCCCGAAGGGATAGACACAGGAACAAAGTGAAATACATGCCAGCCAGTCAAGTGATCTGAGCAGTAGTGTTGGGCTAGCAGGACTCCGGTGAACCGGGCTGTAGCAGACTACTATGGCTCAAGGAAGCACTAGACTACATTTCCCCATAAGAGAGGCTGCCAAGGATAAACAACTAGATTGTCGGATCCCACACATACCAAGCATTTCAATCATACACACAATACGCTCGGTATGTGTAAATACAACATGGCATCACAACATAACTCTATGACTCAAAGTATTTATTCATTAGGCTCCGAGGAGCGAGATATGACAAACATGGGTCTTATGACCCAACATACAGAGCATACAAGCAACAAGCACATGCGGAAGCTTAACTTGTCTGAGTACAGACAACTACAAATGAAGAAGGCTGAGAAGCCTGACTATCTACCAGATCCTGCCGAGGGCACAAGATCGTAGATGAGGTATCAAGCTAATCGTCAAAGTCCACGCGAAACTACTAGCGAGACTGAAGTCTCTCTGCAAAACATAAATTAAACAAACGTGAGTACAAAGGTACTCAGCAAGACTTACATCAGAACTAAACTACATATGCATCGGTATCAACAAGGGGGGTGGTGGAGTTTAACTGCAGCAAGCCAGCTTTGACTCAGTGGTTAACCTGAACTACGATTGCAAGCAACTCTTTTGAGGTGGCGCACACGAGTCCACATATTCACCATTCAATACACCACTATGGATCCGCTCCCGTCTCCCTACGAGAAGGCCATCCATAGCACTCACACTTATCTTGTGAGTTTTAGAGTATCCACTTTCACTTGTCTATGAACTGTTATAGGCAACCCAGAAGTCCATTACCGCGGACATGGCTATTCGAATAGGTGATGATAACCCTGCAGGGGTGTACTTCTTCACACACGCTCTCACCACTTACCGCCATTTACACGACATGTACTCGGCAACCTTCAAGCGAAGCCCAACGAGGGTGTCGGCCACGGCCTACCTAAACACTCAAGTCTCTAGTCCAGGTTTATCGCCTATCCAGGTTCCATCCGCAGGGAGTCCGGCCGAGGTTTCCACATACGGCCCCGAACGATGTGAACAGGGTTCCCGGGACACCAAACGGGCGCCCGGTACACCGTGCCATGGTGTATCTACCGCATCATAGCCCACCCCTAGGGTCAGCGCTACGCACGGCCGCCAACACATATCCTATAAACACGAGAAACTAGTTGCAACTCCTGGACAGAGGACAAGGGTGATCAAGAAGCCGAGAGGGTCCATTGGTTTCGGGCCCAATGCGTGGTAGTAACTGTTTCATGGATCACAAACACAAAACTCAGATCCTAAGGACGGCTTCAATGAGACAATCCTCCATGTACTCCTACATGGCCTCTCACCGCTACCTTTACCAAATCGTGTTCACACACTTAGCTCACACACAGTAGGACATGTTCATCACTGTTCCAGTTCATCCCCGATGAATCAGACCTGACTCAACTCTAAGCAGTAGCAGGCATGACAAATAAGCATGAATGAGTAGGCACATCAGGGCTCAAACAACTCCTACTCATGCTATTGGGTTTCATCTATTTACTGTGGCAATGACAGGTCATGCAGAGGAAAGGGGTTCAACTACCGCAACATGTAACAGTTGAATCGTTGTTGTCCTAATGCAATAAAAGAGAGCAGGAGCGAGAGAGTGGGATTGTATCGAAATGAACAAGGGTGTTTTGCTTGCCTGGTACTTCTGAAGATATTATAGCTCTTCATCGGTGTCATCGAACTCATCGTCGGAAGTACGTCTATCGAGAGGGGACGAATACCGGCAACAGGGAGAGAGAGCACAATCAATGCAATGCAACAATATGATGCATGATCATAACATGGCAATATGCTGTGATTTGGGCTAATGCAACATAAAGTCATTTTAATTGAAGGGGAATTCAAAACTATATCAATTCCAACTCCAAACCTATTATGAAATTTGCCCTAATCATGTTTCATCCTAAACAGTGAGGTTAACTTGCTCAAACATGCATGAAAATGGTACAGATGGATTCCTTGAATTTTTCTGATAATTTTTCATATATAATTTATTTCATTTGGAGTTACGGTTGATTTCCTATGATTTTCAGAAGTTTATACTAATTTCTGGAATTTTCTGAATAAACTTAAATCCAGAAAGTGCTTTACTGCGTCAGCATGACCTCACGGCGATGTCAGCAGGTCAACGGCTTGGTCCAGGTCAAACTTGACGGCTGGGACCCACTAGTCAGTCTCACAGAGCTGGCTAGTGTGGCTGACATGTGGGCCTGGTCAATAGCCACGTCAACGGGGTCAACTCTGACGCGTGGGTCCCGCTGGGTTAATCTAAACTAAACAGAAAATGAAGCCCGGGGTTAATTAGGGCGTGGGCCCATATGTCAGCGGCTGTGGGGTTAAATTAGCAGCGTCATTAGCGTTAACTAAGGGTGCCACGTCGGAGTCACCGGAGTTCAGCCGGCGGCGACCAAACCCGTGGCGGCAACTCGCCGGAGTTGCTCGGGTTTCGTGTAGAGGCCGCGGTTTGAGCCGCGGTTGGTCTCTACGAGTAGCTGGTGTTGCAGCGCGTTGCCTGGTGGCAGTAGCCGGGCCTGGGGTGGCCGGAGTCGACGACGGCGTCAAGTCGAGCGGCGGCCGGAGTTCGGGCACCTGCGGGTTTGGCGTTGTGGTGCACGGGAGGAGGAACCGGTGGGTGAAACGTGCTCCTGGGGGTGCACTGAGTGTAGTGACGCGCTCGGTTTGGACGGAGGCGTACCAAAACGACGACGGCGACAAGTCCTGCATCGGTGAGGTCTCGGTCTCGATGGAAACGAGGGCTACGATGAGCTAGTGGGCATGGGAGTAGGGGGGATCGATAGAGGAGCTCACCGCGAGTTCAGAGGTGGCCTCGACGAGCTCGGGGAGGGGCTGGTGGTGAAGAGAGGTCGCCGGCGATCTCGGTGGCCGAACAAAGAGGGCGGCGGCGGTGGCGGTGTTGGAGCGCGTCCGGGGCCTCATGGCTCATCGAGGAGGTAGAGGACAAAGTGGCGGAGCTCCTGGGCATGTCCAGGGAGCGAGGGGGAGGCAGTGGCCGCGGTGGTGCTTGTCGGCGGCGACGGACCCGTTCGGGTGGGTGAGAGGAAGAGGTCCAGGGGAGTGGAGAGGCCACGGGTGAGGGAGAGAGAGATCTGGGGGTGGGGTGTGCTAGGGGCGTGCGTGGCGCTGTTAGAAAGTCCGGGGAGGAAGCAGGAGGTGGCCAGGGGCGAGCGCGCGCGCGACAGCGAGCTGCTCCTACTGGCAGGAGGAAGACGACGCGGTGGGGTGGTGGGCTGGGCTCTCTACGGTGCTGGGCCACAGCTGGGCCAACTAGGTGGGCTGCACAGTGAGGCCAGGTAAGTTTCTGCTTCTTTCCTTTCTGTTTTCATTTATTTAATGCTCTGTTGTTTGTTTTGAATTAGTAAAAATACTAATCCATTTTAGAAAATTCTGAAAATAATCATAGGCACCTTTGGAATTACTCCCAACAGCCTAAAATTACTTTCAAAAGTATTTGGGCATTTAAAAGTATTTATAGTATTTTAAGTGCCCAAATGCAAATAGTTATGTCTTAACTCAAAAATCCAAAATGGCTCCAAATTTTATGAACCCATTTTTGGCAGAGGTTTTAGCCAGAACCAAAAATGATGAACATTTTTTAAAACCATTTGGATTCACTGAGAATATTTTTTTATTGAACCTAGTGAATTCCTTTTAATGCTAGGGTTTAGGCAATCCCCATTTTAGGTTTAACTGAAATTTAAACATGATGCAACACCAGATGCTAGCACTAGGCATTAATAGAACTAGGGATGTGACAACTCACCCCCGCTAAACAAGAATCTCGGCCCGAGATTCAAGACGTGAGGTAAGAAGGAAGGGGGGTGTCACAAAACTATCGCAGTCTTCTCGATCCAACTGCCCTTCTTGAGGGTGTTTATTAATTGCGTCATCTTGATCTTGACGTCTTTGCTTTCGGGATCTTCATCCAACATGATGACAGCAGAAAGAAATTCTACAGAAATCGATCTCCTCGGAGATCGAGCACTCAAGATCAACTCATGGAGTGAGATATAAAACATCTCTTGAGCTGAGACACGAAACACACATCAGGGGTGATGGAAAGAAGTGGATGATAAAGGTTCAAATTTGGTAGGCAACAATTCCATGCTTAAGTAGGATGATGCATGGTTTCAAAGTAGTGAGGAGATAATTGCCATGATACCATAACGAGACATCTTAAGGAAAGTGACTCACAGATATATTCCCTTAAGTGGCAAAAAGAATTACTTGTGATTCAGAGATCATTGAAACTCTTTATACCAGCCTAAGGCAATCACAACGATCGTTGGAAGGGGTTCGAAAGAATGGCATACTCCGACTAGGATGGATGATGAGGACTACCTTGTTGAAGACAACGCAATGGATGATTTTTTCTTATCATCGGAAATGGATGAGACCCATGGTAAGTCCACTTTTGAAGATGATCATGAACAACAACTACTGAGGTGCAAGCTGGGAACAAAATGCAAATGTTGGGAATGATTCTAGTAACTGGGGAAGAACTCAACAGTCGAGAGTGAGTCCACTGTTTGAAGAGGTTATAACATAACCAAGGAAACTGGAAGCAAATCCCAGTTAGCGCCAATGGTCAAACCTGGTGCTTGCGCGTGCTCTCAAGAACTTGAGCATTTCCGTATTCATCAAGGTTCTGCCAATATCCGTGTCAAGGATCCTGGCAACACAACATGCTACCATGATGAATAATGGTGGAAGATGCAGATGCAAAGAAAGATAACACTTTCTCAGATTTCACCTTAGCAAGGCCAAGGGATCAGAATCTGGATGATCGACCGAGAGACAGTTAGCACTCCGCCTCTAATGTTCTCCTTGATGTGCTAGCATAATCCATTCATAGATATGGTTTGATATCTAGAACATCAAGTAAAAGGTCGGACTTTAGAAGCTCAAGAATCCATAAGGAATAACTACGGAGGCAGATCCTGCGAGATCCTTATGGGGATGTGACTAACTTCTTCAACCAGGATACTACAATAATAGGCCTTCTGGTTAGGTGTGTTGGCCACGACATCCACATTACCGGTTACAGAGGGACCAACAATATAGTTCTTGGAGTATGTTCCAACCATCATATCTGCCCGAGATTCAGATCTGGTTGGTGTTAGGATATTCCAGACTCATCGAGTCTAGAAAGAAAATGAAAGTTTGCAACACAAATCAACGAGATGTCATTGCGAGATTCTCAGGAAATGGACTATGGTAGTAAGCTCCAAAACATGAGCCGGTTTTGCTACAAACCTGTGAACACGCTGTCCCAGACAAGCATGACCACATAGTAGTCTTATAATAAAACACTACCGAGTTCAGGGGGAACCATCAACGAGGATATCGAAGTTCTTGCGTAAGTCTAGCTCCTAAGAAGAAACTTCTTCTCCTTGAACAAACCAATCAGTGGCTTGGTGTGATAGGAACACATATGGAGTGGAGGTAATTAATCTACCAAACCATAGAATACTTCGCACATATGCATGACTGATTTGGGATGATTCCAAGGGAAACAAAACAAACCTTTCTCAAATTCATGGCGGCAAGTTACACCTTGTGCACGTGAACTTAGAGAAAGTCACTTCTTTCACCAAACATATACTTCATGAACGAAACACGAAAGCATTGCTTACAAAGTTTCCAATACTAACTTAGATGTTCAACATGAATCATGGGGGAGACAGCATGTTGCTGATGGGCTCAACAACAACTCATCGAAATTTCCATATCACTGGACTTCCACCATCACGTAAACACGATGGTAGCATTGGTCAGACCAAAGGATGTAATGGTGTATGCTCGAGGAATCAACCACGAGTAAGACAACATTACGAACATCGTTGGTTCTGATTTGGCTTGACGATAGCCCATACTCAAGTCAAAGTTTTGACAAGACAATAGATCCAACACTGGTCACGAGGACCAATTGGTGAAGATATCATCTTTCTTCAACACATACACAACACAAAGATATCCCTTCAGGAAGAACCAAATTCGGCAAAGCCTTTTATCTTCCAACTCTCCAAGTTGTTGTTCAGCTTAACCAACTAGCTCAGGGGTATCCAACACAGATTCTTGGAGAAGGGGTGGTTTACAAGAAACCATATTGATCACGAGCTCAACATAACGGTCATGCGACAACCTGGTAACACTTCCGAGAAGATAATCGGAAAGTCACGAACCACCGATATGTTACTAAGCTCGAGAACAATCTTGCTTTTCAGGGCAAGACGATGTGATCAAGAGAGTGAGGGATTGACATGATCCTAACTCATTGATCGAAGTGTGCACCAGAAATAAGGACTAGGTAGCACGATAAACCTTAGGGTGATGATTCAATAACCAGCACGCTAAGAATGAGAGTATTGTCCATTAACTACCAAGCAACGGAGTTGCTAGGAGTATTGATTTCGCACATCATAGTACACTTGTCGGCACTCCGGTTAGAATAACATGGAACCGAGGAATGAACAATGATGGCAAGAAGTATTACTGCATCAAGAATTCATAAGAGGTGGTGCAATTCTCATGACACTCCTAACATAAAGATGGTAACACTCCAAGGTAGAACAGAACAGAAGCTGGATTGGCATTCTGATCTGCGGAATACAACTGCTTTGACCCAATCCTAGAGATGGATGAGGTACTGGAGTTTGTTTCTCCTAGTCATTCCGGAATAGAATGGCTTGACGGACCACAAGAATAATAGGCATCGATGAACACAAATGCACACATACTCTTGGCTATCAACTGATAGAAGATGGTCGGAATACAACTGAAGAGGAACAACTCAAGGAACATATAATTTTCTGAGTTGTGGATGCATAGATTAGTATGTCGAGCAAAGCTCAACATTTCTTCCGGACAACCCATGCAGATAGGTAGGACTGACAGATTCACAATGCAGAATGGAGAACTCATTAAGAGCACTCTGGTTGTGATCTTTTGATACAACAAACTTCTGCCATAGGTGGTTCATAGTATTTGGAAGAAGGAAATACCATAGACCTCGAGGACTATCGCAAAGGTTACTAATATCCTAAAGGAACTAGCAACACTATCAACATGAGGTAAGTAGGGTGAATCTCGGGTTCAAGAACCCATGAATAGAATACCTACCACTACATGGCATCACGGGATGCTTTTGAGAATGGTGGCCAGAATCATCACACCGGGAACATAAAGCATGGCTAGATTACTAGGTGACTCCCTAAACACCTAGGGTCATAATAATAGCTCCAACATATATGTCGAGGCAATAGAGTACCTCAACTGACAGGTAGTGTGATTAATCTGGCCCAAATGGACATCAGGAACAGGGGAAAGGGTTTGCAAATGCATTAGACTATTTAGAAACCTGGGATGACTCGGACAGCATAACGGCTGTAATTGCTCAAAAGATTTGAGACAACCTGCAAAAATGGTGGCATAGCCACTCAACAACAATATCAAGGTTCCGAGATCAACTGACAACATACGGAAGTAGTAGGAACGGAACTGAGGCTTGAAACTATCAATTCTATAAGTCTATGGATTAGTAACACGTCATCCTAATAGAAAGATGAGAAGCCTAGTTCTTAATCCCCGTAGAAGAGAAGAGGATGACTCAGATTAGAAGGCCATAGGGTAAAGGAGTAAAAAGAGCCTTATGTTCCCTTCCACAATCAATTCCCTTACATAACTAACGCATTTCTAGACTCGACTTCGACCAGTTTGGCTTGGTAATCCTACAGGCAGTTAGGCTCTGATACCAAAGCTGTCAGGACCCCGATTCCAAGTCACATAGATCTAGCCGGTAACACCTCATATCACTTTGCGGCCTCACGCACGGTAACCCACGGGTGTCGCCTTACCATGGCCCGGGACCGTTTGCGCCTTTTGGCTCACGTATATGATAGTGTCGCTAGCATCCATATGACAGAGAATCCGGGCCGACATGGCTAGTCGTAAACCCAAAGCGGCATAGACCTATGGAGACAGGCATACATGAATCACATCGAGCATGTCGGTCATCAGCGAGTAATTTCGGGCTGTAGCACTGGGCAAACAGGACTCCGGGAACCCGGGCTGTAGCAGGCTAGGCAGGACTCCGGATATCACCGCGTGAAATTTCCCCGAAGGGACAGACAAAGGAACAAAGTGAAACACATGCCGGCCAGTCAAGTGATCTGAGCAGTAGTGCTGGGCTAGCAGGACTCCGGTGAACCGGGCTGTAGCAGACTACTATGGCTCAAGGAAGCACTAGACTACATTTCCCCATAAGAGAGGCTGCCAAGGATAAACAACTAGATTGTCGGATCCCACACATACCAAGCATTTCAATCATACACACAATATGCTCGGTATGTGTAAATACAACATGGCATCACAACATAACTCTACGACTCAAAGTATTTATTCATTAGGCTCCGAGGAGCGAGATATGACAAACATGGGTCTTATGACCCAACATACAGAGCATACAAGCAACAAGCACATGCGGAAGCTTAACTTGTCTGAGTACAGACAACTACAAATGAAGAAGGCTGAGAAGCCTGACTATCTACCAGATCCTGCCGAGGGCACAAGATCGTAGCTGAGGTATCAAGCTAATCGTCAAAGTCCACGCGGAACTACTAGTGAGACTGAAGTCTCTCTGCAAAACATAAATTAAACAAACGTGAGTACAAAGGTACTCAGCAAGACTTACATCAGAACTAAACTACATATGCATCGGTATCAACAAGGGGGGTGGTGGAGTTTAACTGCAGCAAGCCAGCTTTGACTCAGTGGTTAACCTGAACTACGATTGCAAGCAACTCTTTTGAGGTGGCGCACACGAGTCCACATATTCACCATTCAATACACCACTATGGATCCGCTCCCGTCTCCCTACGAGAAGGCCATCCATAGCACTCACACTTATCTTGCGAGTTTTAGAGTATCCACTTTCACTTGTCTATGAACTGTTATAGGCAACCCAGAAGTCCATTACCGCGGACATGGCTATTCGAATAGATGATGATAACCCTGCAGGGGTGTACTTCTTCACACACGCTCTCACCACTTACCGCCGTTAACACGACATGTACTCGGCAACCTTCAAGCGGAAGCCCAACGAGGGTGTCGGCCACGGCCTACCTAAACACTCAAGTCTCTAGTCCAGGTTTATCGCCTATCCAGGTTCCATCCGCAGGGAGTCCGGCCGAGGTTTCCACATACGGCCCCGAACGATGTGAACAGGGTTCCCGGGACACCAAACGGGCGCCCGGTACACCGTGCCATGGTGTATCTACCGCATCATAGCCCACCCCTAGGGTCAGCGCTACGCACGGCCGCCAACACATATCCTATAAACACCAGAAACTAGTTGCAACTCCTGGACAGAGGACAAGGGTGATCAAGAAGCCGAGAGGGTCCATTGGTTTCGGGTCCAATGCGTGGTAATAACTATTTCATGGATCACAAACACAGAACTCAGATCCTAAGGACGACTTCAATGAGACAATCCTCCATGTACTCCTACATGGCCTCTCACCGCTAGCTTTACCAAATCGTGTTCACACACTTAGCTCACACACAGTAGGACATGTTCATCACTGTTCCAATTCATCCCCGATGAATCATACCTGACTCAACTCTAAGCAGTAGCAGGCATGACAAATAAGCATGAATGAGTAGGCACATCAGGGCTCAAACAACTCCTACTCATGCTATTGGGTTTCATCTATTTACTGTGGCAATGACATGTCATGCAGAGGAAAGGGGTTCAACTACCGCAACATGTAACAGTTGAATCGTTGTTGTCCTAATGCAGTAAAAGAGAGCAGGAGCGAGAGAGTGGGATTGTATCGGAATGAACAAGGGTGTTTTTCTTGCCTGACACTTCTGAAGATATTATAGATCTTCATCGGTGTCATCGAACTCATCGTCGGAAGTACGTCTATCGAGAGGGGACGAATACCGGCAATAGAGAGGGAGAGCACAATCAATGCAATGCAACAATATGATGCATGATCATGACATGGCAATATGCTGTGATTTGGGCTAATGCAACAGAAAGTCATTTTAATTGAAGGGGAATTCAAAACTATATCAATTCCAACTCCAAACCTATTATGAAATTTGCCCTAATCATGTTTCATCCTAAACAGTGAGGTTAACTTGCTCAAACATGCATGAAAATGGTACAGATGGATTCCTTGAATTTTTCTGATAATTTTTCATATATAATTTATTTCATTTGGAGTTACGGTTGATTTTCTATGATTTTTAGAAGTTTATACTAATTTCTGGAATTTTCTGAATAAACTTAAATCCAGAAAGTGCTTTACTGCGTCAGCATGACCTCACAGTGACGTCAGCAGGTCAACGGCTCAGTCCAGGTCAAACCTGATGGCTGGGACCCACTAGTCAGTCTCACAGAGCTGGCTAGTGTGGCTGACATGTGGGCCTGGTCAACGGCCACGTCAGCGGGGTCAACTCTGACGCGTGGGTCCCGCTGGGTTAATCTAAAGTAAACAGAAAATGAAGCCCGGGGTTAATTAGGGCGAGGGCCCATATGTCAGCGGCTGTGGGGTTAAATTAGCAGCATCATTAGCGTTAACTAAGTGTGCCACGTCGGAGTCACCGGAGTTCAGCCGGCGGCGACCAAACCCGTGGCGGCAACTCGCCGGAGTTGCTCGGGTTTCGTGTACAGGCCGCGGTTTGAGCTGCGGTTGGTCTCTACGGGTAGCTGGCATTGCAGCGCGTCGCCTGGTGGCAGTAGCCGGGCCTGGGGTGGCCGGAGTCGACGACGGCGTCAAGTCGAGCGGCGGCCGGAGTTCGGGCACCTACGGGTTTGGCGTTGTGGTGCATGGGAGGAGGAGCCGGTGGGTGAAACGTGCTCCTGGGAGTGCACTGAGTGCAGTGACGCACTCAGTTTGGATGGAGGCGTACCAAAACGACGACGGCGACAAGTCCGACGCTGGTGAGGTCTCGGTCTCGACGGAAACGAGGGCTACGATGAGCTAGTGGGCATGGGAGTAGGGGGGATCGATAGAGGAGCTCACTGCGAGTTGAGAGGTGGCCTCGGCAAGCTCGGGGAGGGGCTGGTGGTGACGAGAGGTCGCCGGCGATCTCGGTGGCCGAACGAAGAGGGCGGTGGCGGTGTTGCAGCGCGTCCGAGGCCTCGTGGCTCATCGAGGAGGTAGAGGACAAAGTGGCGGAGCTCCTGGGCATGTCCAGGGAGCGAGGGGGAGGCAGTGGCCGCGGTGGTGCTTGTCGGCGGCAACGGACCCGTTCGGGTGGGTGAGAGGAAGAGGTCCAGGGGAGGGGAGAGGCCACGAGTGAGGGAGAGAGAGATCTGGGGGGGTGCCAGGGGCGTGCGTGGCGGCGTTAGAAAGTCCGGGGAGGAATCAGGAGGTGGCCAGGGGCGAGCGCGCGCGCGACAACGAGCTGCTCCTACTGGCAGGAGGAAGACAACGCGGTGGGGTGGTGGGCTGGGCTCTCTACGGTGCTGGGCCACAGCTGGGCCAACTAGGTGGGCTGCACAGTGAGGCCAGGTAAGTTTCTGCTTCTTTCCTTTCTGTTTTCATTTATTTAATGCTCTGTTGTTTGTTTTGAATTAGTAAAAATACTAATCCATTTTAGAAAATTCTGAAAATAATCATAGGCACCTTTGGAATTACTCCCAACAGCCTAAAATTACTTTCAAAAGTATTTGGGCATTTAAAAGTATTTATAGTATTTTAAGTGCCCAAATGCAAATAGTTATGTCTTAACTCAAAAATCCAAAATGGCTCCAAATTTTATGAACCCATTTTTGCAGAGGTTTTAGCGAGAACCAAAAATGATGAACATTTTTTAAAACCATTTGGATTCGCTGAGAATATTTTTTTGTTGAACGTAGTGAATTCCTTTTAATGCTAGGGTTTAGGCAATCCCCATTTCAGGTTTAACTGAAATTTAAACATGATGCAACACCAGATGCTAGCACTAGGCATTAATAGAACTAGGGACGTGACATCTGGCCTCCCGCTGCCCACCTATTGACATCCCGGTGACCCTAAGGTATAACATCCTTCGAAACCGGCCTTGCTCTACTTACCGAGCTCCTGACGTCGCTGCATTTGTATCTTTTACTATTTCCCAGGCCCCCTCGTAGATAGGATCGATTGGCTGTTCGAAAGCCACCTAAATTTTTACTGTTAAGAGGTAAAACTAGTTCATGCATTCGAATCTAGTACTACTTGGTTCAAACAAGGAAGAAAGGGGTGGGGGTGGGGGTGGGGGAAGATTTTTTTACCTAAATCTAGGACTTGGTCGAAAGAGGAAATAATGGGGGCGAAAAGTAGTAGAGACTGGCTATCCAACTGGGCGCTAGGTCTAATAGGGAAATAAAAGGAAATGCAGTACAAACTCAATATAAACCCGATCTATTAGTTGAAAAAGGAAAGAAAGTGGGGACCGGGGGACAAGTCAACAGAGTAAGTCCAGCACTAGATTTGCTAGCCTCACGTAGTATAAGGTGGCTATACCAACCAAAAATGGGACCAACCCAAATATCCTATTCTGATGTTTTTTGCCCCGAGCCACTCTTATGTAGTGCTGTTGGGATCTACGGTAGGGTGCGTCGACTGCAAATTAAAATTTTCCTACGCACATAACAACCAAGAACATGCTACGGGAGATGGATCACAGTTCGTTACCACTAGACGCGCAGTGCCGCGCAGCAGAAGAAGAGTTAGGGCAGTGCGTCCGCGTGGATCGTATCCTCCTCGTCCGATCTCCCTCGTACAACCGGTAGTCGGTTCCCACGTACAGGTTCGACGGAGCGGCGCAAGTGCACCGCCTCTAACAGTATCCGCGCGTGCAGGAGGAATGTCATGCGGTGGACTTCTAGGTCCGATCACACAACTGGCAGCGAGTGGAGGTGTCTATTCGCAACACATGCAAACCCTAGTGACAGCGCCGAAGCGATCAACTGCATGAGTGTGCCGCACCCCACTTTATATAGGCGTCCGTCATGGGCTCAACACTTGGGCCTCGCACGGACCCTAAAGCCCATAAGTCTACTCGGCCACAATCCAAATACAGCTCAGATCACATCCGACCAGTGTCCTCGGATCCGACCTCGTAGGTTCCTTCCCTTAAGCGCGCGACCCCTTAGGTTCAAGCCGGCTTGGTCGCAGTTCGGATCACCTCCGGACTACATGGCTGGTAGCGGCCTCTAGCAAGGCATGCCGACCACCAAGTAGACGTTGAAGCTAGTTAGGCGAACCTGTACATCACACTTCCATTCCTTTTGCCACACGATATATGTTGTCGGGCTCAAGGCGAGTCTGTCATCCTTGTGCTAGCCCGACCTCTTTCTCGTTCCAATGATGCTGACCATAAACCAGATTATCTCATAATCCTTGTCGCATGGCCATGCTTATCCTGGTCGGATCACACAAGGGGCCCAGGGTATATATCTCCTGATCGGAGGGGCAAATCCCATCTTGCTCGACCATATCTCGCAGCATGGGTCTGGACAAGCCTGAAACGTACCTTTGTAACTACCCAGTCACGGAGTAGCGTTTGGTTGGCCCAAAGCAAGTCTGTTACCATCCCAAGTACATGCGCCAACTCAGGTCTTAGGACATAGAATGTATGTTGTACTAGAGACTCACAGATGACATATTGCTGCATCTCATAGTTGGGTCTGTCCGACTCGAACCTTATCTCAACTCGGATCCGACTACATAGAATTCGATCAGATCCTTCCAAGTCCATCTTATCCGGTTAGCATCCAATGCTCCATGGCTAGTGAGACCAAGCCATCAACCGTGTCATATGCTAGTCTAGTTGGCTGCACGTCCACACAGTCCTTTCGACTAGGGACCTTTTAGGACAGTCATCATACAATGCATAGTCCCACAAGAAAGTTACGTACTTGCTGATACACATCATTGATAATATCCAAGGACTATCTTTATTCATAAACACATAGGAAATATCATCATACATGATTACCTCTAGGGCATATCTCCGACAGTCTCCCACTTGCACTAGAGTCAATCAAATAGACATCGAATGCCCATAGCTCTTACGTGCCCCTCATGCTTGGGTTGTGGAAACCGCTTAGTCAACGGATCCGCAACATTTGCATCTGTGTGAATTTCACATAACTCTACATCACCACTCTTTACGATCTTTCATATTAGGTGATATTTCTGATCTATGTGTCTGACCTTGTGGTGATTCCTCGTCTCCTTGGCTTGCGCGATGGCACCAGAATTATCACAATAAAGGTCCAATGGTTTTACCGAGGCTGGGAAAATACCAAGATCATCCAGCAAGTTCCAGATCCAAACACCTTCCTTTGCAGCTTCACAAGACGCAATGTATTCGGTTTCTATAGTAGAATCGGCCACGTTGCTTGGAACTCATCCAGCTCACTGCTCCTCTGTTCATGACTTACACGAATCCGGACTGTGATCGACAATCATCTCTGTCGGTTTGGAAACTAGCATCGGCGTAACCCCTTACGACGAGCTCTTCCTCACCTCCATAAACTAGGAACATCTCTTTAGTCCTTTTCAGGTACTTCAAAGTAGTCTTTATTGCTGCCCAGTGACACTCACCTGGGTTGGCTTGGTATGTATTTGTTAGGCTTATTGCAAAAGCTACATTGGGCCGTGTACATATCATGGCATACATGATGGATCCGATTGCCGAGGCATACGGAATCCTACTCATCCTGCTTCGCTCATCAGATGTCGAAGGACTCCGAGTCTCGCTTAGCCTTATACCATGTGAGAGTGGCAAGAACCCTTTCTTTGCCTCACTCATGTTGAACCGCTTCAACACTTTATCTATGTACGTGCTCTGGCTTAAGCCGAGCAGCCTCCTTGATATATCTCTATAGATCTTAATGCCTAAAATGTACATTGCCTCACCAAGGTCCTTCAGCGAAAACTTGCCATTCAATGACTCTTTGACCGAGTTCAGCATCGAAATATCATTTCCGATTAGTAGTATGTCATCCACATACAAGATTAAAAACACTATCGAGCTCCCACTTAACTTCTTGTATAAACAAGAGTCCTCTTCACTTTTGGTGAAGCCGAAACCAGTGATGACCTCATCAAAACGAATGTTCCAGCTCCGAGATGCTTGCTTCAACCCATAAATGGATCTCTTGAGCTTGCATACCTTACTAGTACTAGTCGGATCAACAAAACCCTCGGGTTGTATCATATACACGTCCTCGGTTAAATTTTCGTGAAGGAAAGCCGTCTGGACATCCATCTGCCATATCTCGTAATCGAAATATGCAGCTATAGCTAGTACGATCCTCACCGACTTCAGTATCGCTACCGACGAGTAAGTCTCATCATATTCAATTCCTTGAACTTGTCCATAACCCTTAGCGACAAGCCGAGCTTTGTGGATCTGAACATTTCCATCCACATCGGTTTTCTTCTTAAAGACCCATTTGCAACCAATGGCCGTTACGCCAGGTGGCGGATCATCCAAGTCCCAGACTTGATTCTCATCCATGGACTTTAACTCGGATCTCATGGCCTCCAGCCATGCCTCGGAATCTAGTCTCACCATCGCTTCCGCATACGTGGTCGGCTCGTCACTTTCTAGCAACAATACATCACGCACTCTATGCAATCTTTCCGACCTTCGTTGTTTCGGTGCCGCTTCCACGACGGGTTTCCTGACTGACTCCGGTATGATCTCATCACCAGCCGAGCCGTCCCCGAGTGGTCCTCGAATTTCTTTGAGTCGGACCATCCTCCCACTGGCCTCCTGAATGAGAAACTCTTTCTCAAGGAAAACTCCGTTCCGAGCAACAAACACTTTGTTCTCTTCCCGGTTGTAGATGCTATATCCCAAGGTTTACCTTGGATATCCCACGAATATGCATTTATCCGACTTGGGTGTAAGCTTGTCTGACACAAGTTTCTTGACAAATTCTTCACAACCCCAAATCTTTAGAAAAGACAAACTAGGACTCTTCCTAGTCCACATCTCATGTGGTGTCTTATCAACAGATTTTTATGGTACCCTGTTAAGTGTGAAAGCTGCAGTTTCTAGAGCGTATCCCCAGAATGATGATACGTCTCCAACGTATCTATAATTTTTGATTGTTCCATGCTATTATATTATCTGTTTTGGATGTTAATGGGAATTATTTTACACTTTTATATTATTTTTGGGAGTAACCTATTAACCGGAGGCCCAGCCCAAATTGCTGTTATTTTTGCCTATTTCAGTGTTTCACAGAAAAGGAATATCAAACAAAGTCCAAACGGAATGAAACCTTCGGGAACGTGATTTTCTCAACAAATGTGATCAAGGAGACTTGGAGTGGGCGTTAAGAAACAATCAAGGAGGCCACGAGGCAGGGGCGCGCCCTCCACCCTCGTGGGCCCATCGTTGCTCCACCGACCTACTTCTTCCTCCTATATAAGTCCACGCACCACGCAAACATCCAGGAGCACCACGAAAACCTAATTCCACCGCCACAACCTTCTGTACCCGAGAGATCCCATCTTGGGGCCTTTTCCCGAGCTCCGCCTGATGGTGAATTGGTCACGGAGGGCCTCTACATCAACTCCATGGCATCTCCGATGATGTGTGAGTAGTTTACTTGAGACCTTTGGGTCCATTGTTATTAGCTAGATGACTTGTTCTCTCTCTTTGGATCTCAATACAAAGTTCTCCTCGATCTTCTTGGAGATCTATTTGATGTAACCTTCTTTTGCGGTGTGTTTGTCGAGATCCGATGAATTGTGGGTTTATGATCAAGTTTATCTATGAACAATATTTGAATCTTCTCTGAATTCTCTTATGTATGATTGGTTTATCTTTGCAAGTCTCTTCGAATTATCAGTTTGGTTTGGCCTACTAGATTGATCTTTCTTGCAATGGGAGAAGTGCTTAGCTTTGGGTTCAATCTTGCGGTGTCCTTTCCCAGTGACAGCAGGGGCAGCAAGGCACGTATTGTAGTATTGCCATCGAGGATAAAAATATGGGGTTTATATCATATTGCATGAGTTTATCCCTCTACATCATGTCATCTTACTTAAAGCATTACTCTGTTCTTATGAACTTAATACTCTAGAGGCATGCTGGATAGCGGTCGATGTGTGGAGTAATAGTAGCAGATGCAGAATCGTTTCGGTCTACTTGTCACGGACGTGATTCCTATATACATGATCATACCTAGATATTCTCATAACTATGCTCAATTCTATCAATTGCTCGATAGTAATTCGTTTACCCACCGTAATACTTATGCTCTTGAGAGAAGCCATTAGTGAAACCTATGGCCGCCGTGTCTATCTTCCATCATATTAATCTTCCAACACTTAGCTATTTCTATTGTCGTTTATTTTACTTTGCATCTTTATTTCTCTTTATCATAAAAATACCAAAAATATTATCTTATCATATCTATCATATCGCACTCTTGTAAGTGACCGTGAAGGGATTGACAACCCCTTTATTGTGTTGGCTGCGAGGTTCTTATTTGTTTGTGTAGGTGCGTGGGACTCGAGCGTGATCTCCTACTGGACTGATACCTTGGTTCTCAAAAACTGAGAGAAATACCTATGCTACTTTACTGCATCACCCTTTTATCTTCAAGGGAAAACCAACGGAGTGCTCAAGAGGTAGCAAATGACAAGGGTAAATCCGATTTGCTCATCATAGATCGAACCATCTCCAACAAGGTACGATTCCTCTGTTCTGATACACCATTTCTCTGTGGCATACCTGGAGGTGTGAGCTGAGGTACTATACCTCTGCTTTTCAGATGATCATCAAACTCTTGGCTCATGTACTCACCTCCATGATCAGATCGTGGAAGTTTTATAGTCTTGTCGAGCTGATTCTCAACCTCGTTTTGAAACTCTTTGAATTTTTCAAAAGTTTTCGACTTGTGCCTCATCAAATAGATATATCCATATCTACTCAAGTCATCGGTAAAAGTCACGAAGTACTGATAGCCACCTCTGGCAGTTGTGCTCATTGGTCCACACACATCACTGTGTATCAGTTCCAATAGCTCGGATGCCCTCTCACAACCCATTGCGAAAGGAGACTTAGTCATCTTGCCGAGCAAGCATGATTCGCATGTCTCGAACAACCCAAAGTCGGTCGAAGTTAGGAGTCCATCATCATGGAGCTTCTTCATGTGTTTCAGACTAATGTGTCCATGCCGGTAATGCTAGAAGTATGTCAGATTTATCTCATTAGGCTTATGCCTCTTGGCATTCACGTTATAGACCGGTTCCTGTTCTAGATTCGATATAAATAACCCATCAACAATGGGTGCATAGCCATGGAACATACCATTCAAATAAATCGAACAACCATTGTATTTTAAATTGAATTCATAACCCTGACTCATCAAGCATGAGGCAGAAATAATGTTCCGACTAAGTACAGGAATGTAATAACAATTATTCAATTCCAAAATAAATCCAGAAGGAAGCTGGAGCTGCATCGTGCCGACTTCCAATGCAACAACTCTTGCTTTGTTGCTGACCCTGATGTCAATCTCCCCTTGTGCCACAAGTCTAGTTCTTACCAGCCCCTGCATCGAGTTGCAAATGTGAACAACCGATCCGGTATCAAATACCCAAGAGCTGCTAGGTATGTCAGCAAGGTAAATGTCTATAACATATGCAACAAGTGTACCTTTGCTTGAAGAAGCATTCCCGGTCTTCTTGCCACGCTCTGCAAGCCACTTGCTACAGTTCCTCTTCCGGTGACCAGTTTCCTTACAATGATAGCAAATGGTCTTTGAGTCCGGTCCAGACTTCGGCGTAGCGGCGGAGGTTACCGTCTCCGTGCCCTTTGCCTTAGCCTTTTTCTTGGACCAACTCTTTTTGAACTTAACCGATTTCTGCACCATCAACACTTGATGCGTGCCTTTCTTAATATCCTGCTCTTCCATTTTAAGCATCCCATGCAATTCAGCGAGCTTCTTATCCATGCCATGCATATGATAGTTTCGAGATGAACGTCCCATAGCTGGGCGGAAGAGAACCCAGAACTACATCAGTAGCCAGCTCATCCAAGAGCAGAAAGCCCAACTGATCCAAAGCTTGCACATATCCGATCATCTTGATCACATGCGGGCTCAGTGGATCACCTTCTTTCAGCTTACAATCCATCAAGGATCGCCAGACGTTGAACCTTTCGGTCCTAGTCTGCACCTGAAACATGCTCTTGAGACTCTCGAGCATATCGAAAGCCCCAACGTCTTAGAAATGCTGCTGCAAATCAGGCTCCATACAAGCCAGCATGAGGAAGCTAATCTCGTTTGATTCATCAACGAGTTTCTAGTAGGCATTCTTGGTTGTGGTACTAGCATTATCGGCAGGTTCCTCTGGAAGCGGACCCTCTAGAACATGTTCCTTTTTATCATGCTTGAGAACAATTCTCAAATTTCTATACGAGGTGGTAAAGTTTGTTCCATTCAGTTTATCCTTTTCCAGAATTTATTTCAATGCAAAGTTGGGTTGAGCAGGTGGTGCCATTGATCTACAACAGAAAAATATGCAATCACTAAGCAATGTGTTTATTTAGAGTAAGTCTAGCCTTAAACAGAAATACTCCCATTGAAGTCAGCATCCCTCCGCAAACTCCCGGTGATTCAGGATTTGACTAGCACATGCGATTAGTGAGCTTTAGCATCACTGCTAGACAACATGCCTATCCGGTAAGCAACTCCTTGCTAATCGTATCTCTATACGACTCCTGTCGGTCGGGTAGGTATCTCATACCCCAGCTCCTGACATCTTTTTCCACAAGGCCCAAAGCCGTTTTGATAGCCTTGTCAAGTTAACCGCAAACATCTAGGAGCACCACGAAAACCTAATTCCACCGCCGCAACCTTCCGTACCCGAGAGATCCTATCTTGGGGCCTTTTCCTGAGCTCTGCCGGAGAGGGCATTGATCACAAAGGGCCTATACATCAACTCCATGGCCTCTCGAGTGATGTGTGAGTAGTTTACTTCAGACCTTCTGGTCCATAGTTATTAGCTAGATGGCTTGTTCTCTCTCTTTGGATCTCAATACAAAGTTCTCCTCGATCTTCTTGGAGATCTATTCGATGTAACCTTCTTTTGCGGTGAGTTTGTCGAGATCCGATGAATTGTGGGTTTATGATCAAGTTTATCTATGAACAATATTCAAATCTTCTCTGAATTCTTTTATGTATGATTGGTTTATCTTTGCAAGTCTCTTCGGATTATCAGTTTGGTTTGGCCTACTAGATTAATCTTTCATGCAATGGGAGAAGTGCTTAGCTTTGGGTTCAATCTTGCAGTGTCCTTTCCCAGTGACAGCAGGGGCAGCAAGGCACGTATTGTATTGTTGCCATTGAGGATAAAAAGATGGGGTTTATATCATATTGCATGAGTTTATCCCTCTACATCATGTCATCTTACTTAAAGCATTACTCTGTTCTTATGAACTTAATACTCTAGATGCATGCTGGATAGCGGTCGATGTGTGGAGTAATAGTAGCAGATGCAGAATCGTTTCGGTCTACTTGTCACGGACGTGATGCCTATATACATGATCATACCTAGATATTCTCATAACTATGCTCAATTCTATCAATTGCTCGACAGTAATTCGTTTACCCACCGTAATACTTATGCTCTTGAGAGAAGCCACTAGTGAAACCTATGGCCCCCGGGTCTATCTTCCATCATATTAATCTTCCAACACTTAGCTATTTCTATTGCCGTTTATTTTACTTTGCATCTTTATTTCTCTTTATCATAAAAATACCAAAAATATTATCTTATCATATCTCACTCTCGTAAGTGACTGTGAAGGGATTGACAACCCCTTTATCGTGTTGGTTGTGAGGTTCTTATTTGTTTGTGTAGGTGCGTGGGACTAGAGCATGATCTCCTACTGGACTGATACCTTGGTTCTCAAGAACTAAGGTAAATACCTACGCTACTTTACTGCATCACCCTTTCATCTTCAAGGGAAAACCAACGGAGTGTTCAAGAGGTACCAAATGACAAGGGTAAATCCGATTTGCTCATCATAGATCGAACCATGTCCAACAAGGTACGATTCCTCCATTCCGATACACCATTTCTCTGTGGCGTACCCGGAGGTGTGAGCTGAGGTACTATACCTTTGCTTTTCTGATGATCATCAAACTCCTGGCTCATGTACTCACCTCCATGATCAGATCATAGAAGTTTTATAGTCTTGCCGAGCTGATTCTCAACCTCATTTTGAAACTCTTTGAACTTTTCAAAAGTTTCCGATTTGTGCCTCATCAAATAGGTATATCCATATCTACTAAAGTCATCGGTAAAAGTCACGAAGTACTGATAGCCACCTCTGGCAGTTGCGCTCATTGGTCCACACACATCACTGTGTATCAGTTCCAACAGCTCGGATGCCCTCTCACAACTCTTTGCAAAAGGAGACTTCGTCATCTTGCCGAGCAAGCATGATTCGCATGTCTCGAACGACCCAAAGTCGGTCGAAGTTAGGAGTCCATCATCATGGAGCTTCATCATGCATTTCAGACTAATGTGTCCATGCCGGCAATGCCAGAAGTATGTCGGATTTATCTCATTAGGCTTATGCCTCTTGGCATTCAAGTTATAGACCAGTTCCTGTTCTAGATTAGATATAAATAACCCATCAGCATTGGGTGCATAGCCGTGGAACATACCATTCAAATAAATCGAACAACCATTGTCCTTTAAATTGAATTCATAACCCTGACTCATCAAGCATGAGGCAGAAATAATGTTTTGACTAAGTGCAGGAATGTAATAACAATTATTCAATTCCAAAATAAATCCAGAAGGAAGCTGGAGCTGCATCATGCCGACTTCCAAGGCAACAACTCTTGCTTTGTTGCCGACCCTGATGTCAATCTCCCCTTGTGCCACACGCCTAGTTCTTACCAGCCCCTGCATTGAGTTGCAAATGTGAACAACCGATCCGGTATCAAATACCCAAGAGCTGCTAGGTATGTCAGCAAGGTAAATGTCTATAACATATGCAACAAGTGTACCTTTGCCTGAAGCAGCATTCCCGGCCTTCTTGCCATGCTCTGCAAGCCACTTGCTATAGTTCCTCTTCTAGTGACCAGTTTCCTTGCAATGATAGCAAATGGTCTTTGAGTCCGGTCCAGACTTCGGCGCAGCGGCGGAGGTTACCGTCTTCGTGCCCTTTTCCTTAGCCTTTTTCTTGGACCAACTCTTTTTGAACTTAGCCGATTTCTGCACCATCAACACTTGATGCGTGCCTTTCTTAATATCCTGTTCTGTCACTTTGAGCATCCCATGCAATTCAGTGAGCTTCTTATCCATGCCATGCATTTGATAGTTTTGAGATGAACGTCCCATAGTTGGGCGGAAGAGAACCCAGAACTGCATCAGTAGCCTGCTCATCCAAGAACAGGAAGCCCAACCAATCCAAAGCTTGCACATATCCTATCATCTTGATCACATGCGGGCTCAGTGGATCACCTTCTTTCAGCTTACAATCCATCAAGGATCGCCAGACGTTGAACCTTTCGGTCCTAGTCTGCACCTGAAACATGCTCTTGAGACTCTCGAGCATATCAAAAGCCCCAACGTCTTTGAAATGCTGCTGCAAATCGGGCTCCATACAAGCCATCATGAGGCAGCTAATCTCATTTGATTCATCAACGAGTTTCTGGTAGGCATTCTTGGTTGTGGTACTAGCATTATCGGCAGGTTCCTCTGGAAGCGGATCCTCTAGAACATGTTCCTTTTTATCATGGTTGATACAATTCTCAAATTTATATACGAGGTGGTAAAGTTTGTTCCATTCAGTTTATCCTTTTCCAGAATTGATTTCAATGCAAAGTTGGGTTGAGCAGGTGGTGCCATTGATCTACAACAGAAGAATATGCAATCACTAAGCAATCTGTTTATTTAGAGTAATTCTAGCATTAAACAGAAATACTCCCACTGAAGTCAGCATCCCTCTGCAAACTCTCGGTGATTCAGGATCTGACTAGCACATGCGACTAGTGAGCTTTAGCATCACTGCTAGGCAATATGCCTATCCGGTAAGCAACTCCTTGCTAATCGTATCTCTATACGACTCCTGTCGGTCGGGTAGGTATCTCATACCCCGGCTCCTGACCTCTTTTGCCACAAGGCCCAAAACCGTTTGATGGCCTTGTCAAGTTAACCTAATGCAGTGCATGTCCATGTCCGACACGAACCCTTCAGTTCAAGGACACCTACCAGCACCCCAATTTTATGAGCCCACTACTAGATGTACTTGACGTGCGAAGGTGCAACATCGGGAATGGCATTTACTTGATATTTATGAGGGATCTTTCTACCATTCTAACATGCATAGAAACAAAGAAGCATAACAATCACAAGTAAAGCATATATTGTGAAATAGTATGGCTCCTTCATGGATGTTCTTCCAGGTTGGCTCCAACTCCGATGACCATCTAGAAACTCCATATTGTTTGTCACGCCGGGCCGCCAAGCCGCCAACCTGATCTCTATTATCCAACTACTACAACTAGTAATGAATTTTACATAGAGTCATAAGTCGACACACAGGTCGTTATACAATATAATGACAGCACTTTGACTCCTGCCGGCTGACAAACATGACACGCAGGCCATGTATAATTTACACACATGCATCACATACACATGAGCCATACTATTCACATCAAACCCTGCAAAATAAAGTTATGCATAGAATCTCATTCTACCAGTTTGAGTGATCGTGTATGAAATACAAGGAGCTACGCACATGGCGGTCCCTCGTGGGTGTGGGCAACGCCTGACGTTTTCAGAAATTGCAGATCACATCTGAACTCCGATCACGCTGAATTCTTTGATCTGACCGATCTTATCGATCATCGCGAGCCCGATTCGGATTTACGTCCCACTGTTAACCCCAATGGCAGATACCGACTGGTAGGGGTAGGTTGTGTCACGACCTCATCGACTCAGATCATCAGAAAACATAGCCGATCTCATCAACGACAACAGATCCCATCTATCGCATCCACATATCTAATATGCATACAATCTGAATTCAAATCCTATAGCAGAGGCTCTGATACCACTGTTGGGATCTATTGTAGGGTGCGTCGACAACAAATTAAAATTTTCCTATGCGCAGAACAACCAAGAACATGCTATGGGAGATGGATCATAGTTTGTTACCACTAGACGCACAGTGCCGTGCTGCGGAAGAAGAGTTGGGGCAGCCGATCTCATAAGATGCATAGTCCCGCAAACAAGTCACGTACTTGTTTATACACATCATTGATAATGTCCAAGGACTATCTTTATTCATAAACACATAGGAAATATCATCATACATGATTGCCTCTAGGGCATATCTCCAACAAGTGCCACTGGTAAAATGTAGAAGTTGCATTGCTAAAAGTAAGGACATGTTAAACCAATGTTGCTAGTAAGATGAAGCAATGGCACCATTAAAGTAATGTCATATTTAACGGTTGTCATAGTTAATCCTAATGCCCACACTAATATCTAGCAATGCTGCTGCGTTAGAAATTGCTACTGTCCTTGTAGGATTGCCATTCAGATAAGGAACATGCTTCTTTTCATTTGATGTATGTTTCATCACTTGTTTGTCACCCTCCTTTCCACCTTTTTTGTGCAAACAGATACATATATTTCACGCTTGATCTTAGTTGAACTGGACAAATGATATCCAAATTATAGTTGAACATTCCAGGAGCTTCACAACCAACCTTGATGTTGCTCAATTTTATTGCAACTAATGAAGAAGAAGCTCCGCGGGTTTCGTTTTCTGATGGAAATGGAACCGGGCCTGGAGCCATTTTCTTAAAAAAATGAAGAAGAAGCTGCTAGCTCATGGGACATTGCTTCATTTTAGGTGAACTGCACCAAAAGGTCCCATGAATTGAATCATCCATGTTGGTGACTGGTGTCATCCCTTCTACGATGGTGTTGACTGCAGACATGGTTCCCATCACGAGGTATGTTCCTTTTTGGTGTGACCGTTTGCCAAAGATCCTGCATGTTGAGTTTGCTCTTGTGCTACCGTTTTGCCACTGCCATGATAAAGCAGTAATGTTATTATTTTGCACCTTAATCTAGTGGCACTATTAATTTGAGGCAATGTTTTGGCATCGCTAGTGGCACGGATTTTTTTATATATTGAAAGAGGGGGTTTCCTCTGATTTCATTAAAGAAATCCAACCATAGAGAACCATTATCCGACAACATCTCAGTGTAAACGGGCAGTTATGCAACTACTACTATAACGGACCGAATACTAGCAGGAGACAAGTTCGCCACATAAGCTAGGCAGGTAGGGGGACACAACACCAGCTCGACCAAGTTTGGATTACAACCCAAATGCTACCACAGAAACATCGGAGGGGAAGATAGGGACTGAAAGAGCTAGCTTCAGCATCCCAGTCTAAGCACCCCCGGCCTCCATCCTTGCGACGCACGGTACACCTTGTTTGCCACCTGCTCAACCCTAGTGCCACTGATAAAATGAAGTAATAATACAGTTAAAATAGAGCGAGTGTCCTCTCTATAATTTCATTTCCAATATAGATAAAGAAAGTGCTTCTCTTTGTTAGTATATGTTTCATCAACTAGTCCCATTGTTAATGTTTAAGCATTTCTGCAAACTGGGGTGCTTAATTTTAGTTGATCTGCACAAAAATAGAGATTGGAATGTCTCAAGGCCCCTCCTTGTACTACCGCTGTACACTGATGTTCATCACTGGCAGAAGGTGTATCGGGGAGACTTGAGTCGATTTCCAGTATGAGGCGTCGCAAGTCCCATCTCACCCTCGCAGCATGGCATACTATGATACTATCACAATATTTTCTTCTATTTATTAGTGTATGTTTCATCAACTAGTGCCACTATAATGTAATCACGCCTTTACATTATCTGTGCAAAAAGGGTTATTCAACTGCATTTTGGTGGAACTGCACAAATGTACGGATGGAACCGACATATATGCAGCGTGCTAGGTGCCAAGTAAAAATTACCGACACCAACCCTGTTCCATCTAATTATTGGCATCTGCCACCATCAGTGGGATGTATGGCGCTCACTGTGGACGGATCTTTCTCGGCAGCAAATCCTCTAACCAAATACTAGTAGCTTAGACTTCAAAAAAAATACTAGTAACTTATATTGGCAGTTTTCTAGGGGTGTGTTCTTTTTTGAAAGAAGCACCAATCCATTTTTCTTTATTTGTACACAGTGTCACAACTTTGACCCAAAGGTCCATAGCTATTTTAGGGTGATAGGCGTAGTACTCGGAGACTGATTGTAAGCATGATTTTTATTAGCTGTCACACTGATTGTAAGCATGAGCAGATGGAAGATTACGTTAGTGCGAAGCTTACCTTAAACCCTACGGACGTCGTTGAAATGAGGCGAGCGTCGAGGGAACTGTGGAGAATGGCGGGTGTCGGTGTGAAAACCGGCGGATCTCGGGTAGGGGGTCCCGAACTGTGCGTCTGGGCCGGATGGTAACAGGAGGCAAGGGACACGAAGTTTTACCCAGGTTCGGGCCCTCTTGATGGAGGTAAAACCCTACGTCCTGCTTGATTAATATTGATGATATGGGTAGTAAAAGAGTAGATCTACCATGAGATCGGAGAGGCTACACCCTAGAAGCTAGCCTATGGTATGATTGTTGTTCTGTATGTTGTCCTACGGATTAAAACCCTCCGTTTTATATAGACACCGGAGAGGGTTAGGGTTACACAAAGTCGGTTACAATGGTAGGAGATCTACATATCCGTATCGCCAAGCTTGCCTTCCACGCCAAGGAAAGTCCCTTCCGGACATGGGACGAAGTCTTCAATCTTGTATCTTCATAGTCCAGTAGTCCGGCTGAAGGTATAGTCCGGCCATCCAGACACCCCCTAATCCAGGACTCCCTCAGTAGCCCCTGAACCAGGCTTCAATGACGACGAGTCCGGCGCGCAGATTATCTTCGGCATTGCAAGGCGGGTTCCTCCTCCAAGTACTTCATAGAAGATTTGGAACACAAAGATAGTGTCCGGCTCTGCAAAATAAGTTTCCACATATTGCCATAGAGAGAATAATATTTACACAAACCTAATCTGCTGACGTATTCCGTAGTGTGACGCACCACGGCCAAGCCTTTATTGGAATCATTTTATTATCCCACCTCAGCGCGTCATGCGAGGCGGTTTCCTTGGCATGTCTTGTTAAAGCAGAGATCGTGTCCCCTTATTCCGGGATTCTCATCAATACGGGCGTGGGTAACCCAACCGCGCCATTGATTACGGCGCTTGGAGATAAGCGAATTTTACCAGGCTGGTGGGGATACGCAGTTGCGTCCACCCATATAAGGGGATAAGGATCCACCTTTTCACCTACGCCTTCTTCCTCCTTTGCCTATCCATTTTCGCGTACTCGAGCTCCAGCGCCCAAGTCCGCACTCCCCACCTCAACCTTTTCCAGCCATGTCTGGAACGGGAGGCAAGTGGATGGTCTCCTCCGTCACGGAGGGACACATCAAAAAACTGAGGAAGGCCGGATACTTGTCTAACGACATCGCATACCGGCTTCCTGAAGAGGGGCAGCTCCTCCCCACCCCAAGGCCCCATGAGAGGGTAGTGTTCCTTCCCCACTTCCTCCGCAGACTGGGCTTTCCTATCCACCCATTCGTCCGGGGACTCATGTTCTACTACGGCCTGGATTTCCATGATCTGGCCCCAAACTTCATCCTCAACATCTCGGCGTTTATCGTCGTGCGAGGCTTTCCTCCGCATCCGCCCCCATTTCGGCATATGGCTCAAGGCTTCCAATGTCAAGCCGAAGGTGGTGCGCAGCAACCAGGCGGAGTGCGGAGGCGCCATGGTGGGCAAGATGCCCAATGTCTTATGGCTCGAGGGCTCCTTTGTGGAGACCCTGAAGGGGTGGCAATCAGGGTGGATTTACATCACCGAGCCGTGCGACCCTGAGTGGGTCGCAGCCCCCGAGTTCCGGTCCGGACCCCCAATGCGGCTCACGTCCTGGAAAGAGACGGGCCTGTCGTGGGCCAGCAAAGAAGAGGTGACTGGACTGCAAACATGCATCCAAACCCTCGTGAACAAGCAGCTCAAGCTTGTCAACGTAGTCCAGGTTATGCTCATCCGCTGGATCCTCCCGTGTCAACAACGGGCCTTCAATCTGTGGGAGTTCAACCCGGCGCAGCATCGAACTCTGAGCAGGCTCTTCGACACGACGTACGAAGATGCCTAGAAGGTGCTTTTCGAGGGCGCCAAGGCTCCCGCATCCGCTACCGAGGATCGCGGATTCAGCGTGCAGCGTCACGCTAGCGCGGTAAGTTGTTTGTACCTTTTACAGGGTATTAGTTTTTCATAGTTTAACTCTATGCGGGATCTAAGCTCCCTTACCTTTGACAGGATTGGCAGGCGAAGTCCGGACAGATCGACTGTTCGGCTCCTTTGCCCGAAGACCCAGCCGATGCCCGCTTGGTGAAGCTGCTGGTTCCGGCACCCTATGTGGTGCCGGAGAAGAAAGCCACGGGGACTCGAAAAAGTGCCCGGCGCCAGGAGGTGTCGGGTTCATCATCCGACGGCTCCAAGGTGCATTCCTCCCGTGAAGACGACGAGGAGGAAGAAGAGACCTCGCCCCCTCCAGCGGGAGGAGAGAAGAGAAGGAAGGCCGCCCTCACTGGGGAGGCCGAAGGGTCCAAGAAGGGGAAAACCCTTCCTCCGGACTACTCCACCGACGCCGATGACGGCAGAGAGGAGTGGCCGCTCAGGTCCAAGCCCCTGGCGAAATCGTAAGTATCCAGATACCAGAGTAATTCATAGTATTCCTTTATTGCACAGCTTTCCCTTATGTCGAATATGATTATGCAGCCCACCCAAAGATCGGCTCGACGCGTCGTCGAGCGGTTCACTGGACTCGTCGGATGTGAATTCGCTTCCGACGGCTATCTCCCCCCGCCCTACGGACGACGCTGAAGTGTTGTCCCAACAGGTTCCAAGCCAGGAGGAGGTGGTCCTGGAGGCACCGCAAGGCGACCTCCCGGACTCTAGGAGTAAAGGGGATAAAACCCCCCAGGGCTCCAAGTCCGGCTCTAGGCCGGACACCGCTCCGGAACCTTCAAAGGTTCCAGAGTCCGGCGGGCGACCTCCTTCCATGAGGAGCAAGCCCACCGTGCCAGTGACCCCCATCCAACCGGAGGCGCCGGACAATCTGTTGGAGGTGCTCAAAGGCGCCTCCATCGACGAGGAGCACCGCACCATTATGACTGCGGTGGTCCAGAAGGTTCAGTCCGCCAAGAGCGGACTGACTGAAGCTTGTGCTAGCCTTTTAACAGGCTTTGAGGTAAGTAAAGAATGTGTAAATAATATTACCGCATAGATAGTAGCCCCTGATGCTCTGTTTGGCGTTCAGGAAGAAAAGACGAATAGAGGATCAAATAAAATTCGCAGGAGTCTAACAAAAAGGAGTCAATATGCGTATGAAGGCTTCTCTGCTGGCATCCGCCGCACTGACTGTGGAAGTGGACATGCTAAAGCAGAACCTCGAGCAGTCCGAGAAAAAGCTCGGGCGTGCCAATAAGTAGCTTGAGGACAAGGAAGGTAAGAAATACCTTGTTTAAATATATATAAAAAAAGTGCAATTGCAAAAATTGCAGGATTATCGGGGCTATTGTAGGGGCCACGTCTGAGGTGGCGACCCTTAAGAAAGCACTGGTCGAGGCCGAGAAGAGGGCGGCCACGGAGCGCACCGAGTAGGAGAAGTATGAGGCCCAGGTTGGCAAGGTGCGGCAAGAGCTCCAGGTTCTCATGAAAAAACATGAGAGTTTGGAGGTTGACTCAAAGATGCGAGCGTCCGAGCTCGCGATGGCTATTGAAAATGCCAAGTTTGCCAAGGCCGAATCCCAGAAGACCCTCCAGGAGTTGGATGCGGTGAAAAAGATTGCGGCGGGTAAGGCATTCTTTATGCAAAGCAAACACATAAACGTGAGTTACTTGTTACTTACCCGAATCCGGAGCTCTCCAGGAGCATTCGCAGATCTTCCCTGTAGCGTGTCCGATGCCGCCGCATTCTATCGAGCCGAGGAGGGCAGCTCGACAAAGAAGATGTTCTAGTCTCAGTATGCTGAGGCCGGACACCCCGTGCCCCTGAGCGACCAGCTGAAGCAACTGGTCGAGCTCCACAAGGCAGCCGAACAGGCCATGAAGGGCCTTATAGTTCGGCTGTGGCCTGGAGAGGCTCTGCCTGGGAGCTATTTCGGGCTGGTGCAGCGGCTGGTGGGGGCCTGTCCAAGGCTCGAAGTCATCAAGTGCTCCGTCTGCATTGAAGGTGCCCGTAGGGCCCTTGCCCATGCTAAGGTGGACTGGGGAAGGCTGGATGCTGAGAAGCTTGTGAAGGATGGGCCACCGCCGGGGAAAGAGCATCGCAAGCCCGAGAATTATTATACGGATGTTCTAAAGGGTGCCCGCCTTGTGGCGGATCAGTGTTCTAGGGATGTAATTTTTGAGTAAAACCTGCTCGTTTTGTCCTGTGCGCTGAAAACTTGTTCATATGCGCTAAGCAATGCTGTTGGAATTTAAAATATTACCTTCTATGCGGCTGTTTATCAATTCTGAGAGATGGCGAGTCGTCGGCTTCTGCCCCCGTGCCGCTAGTGCTGGGGTGTTCGGGGATAAACCTGAGTGCTCTTTTTCCCATGTTTGGGTCCTTCGAGGGAGGCGCTCAGCACAACAAATAAGGCAATCGGACTATAATGCATGAACACTCTCACTTAGCCATAGAATTCTATAATTTTAAATTTCGGCGAAGCCCCTGGTATTTGGAAGACCGAGTTCGGGGCGCTATCCACGCCTTGGCCGGACAGAGCCGACTCCTCGCTCTAAGCGGCATAAGTCTTTAGGGACTCAAAAAACCTCTCGAACAGCGACCAGCTCTCGCTTCATCATGACAGTCAGTTTTAGCTTTCTCTACTGAGGTGCTCGACCCAGCTCAACTTGGGCACAATCGCAGTAGTTCTCCTACTGCTACCTTAGCCGACACAGCGAAACGTAAGGCACGAAAACATAGGAGCCGGGCAAACCCAACTATTGACCCAAGACATGATTCGGAGCCGATGCATATAATGCTATAAGTTCGGGGTGCCGCACTTGTTAAAGTGTTCGGACTTCTCACACCATATTGAGGGGTACTAAAGCCCCTGGCGTATTTTGGACGTACCAAAGTGTGCAGGTGCAACATGTCGTTAAGGAACATATATTTGTAAAAAAATAGTAATGCAAAAATAGACAAAAGCTATGCATTGTTTATTAAAAAGGGTTGCGATCAAAGCAGAATGATACAAATAATGCGGTAAGAAAAAGGTTGGACTATTTAACATGTCCGTTCCAGGGGCAGGCTGCGGAATGGTATGCAAAACAGGTATACTACTCGTGATAGAGACCACCTGGGAGTTCCATAATGCGGCATGGCTTGTCTGCTTCCCTGGTTCTTGCATCGTTTGTGCGGCAATTGAACTGCCGAACAGGCCTTCCGAAGAATGGAGTCCTGAAAGTAAGAGAGAATTAAAAAATTGGCAGCCCCTGGTGTGGTTTAAGCCGTGTTTCGGGCGTGCTGTGATGGTGCCCCTCCCCCTGTACCCATGGTATTTCTAGTGCATAGTTATGTACGCGAAGCACTGGCATCGCATTTTTGCGAGGGCTGGGGTTGGGGCCGCATTGCTACACCTGCTCAGAACGTGCCAGGCGGTCTTGTTGTAGGTTACTCCGGGCACGCTTGACGGTGTCCGGACGTTTAATGGCCGGACTGGAGAACTGCTTGGCGAGGCTGCTTTGTACTTCCGCTGCGAGGGCCGCCGTGTGCTCGTCCATTCAGAGGGAGCGTTCGGTGTTTCCATTGACCGTAATTAATCCTCGAGGGCCGGGCATCTTGAGCTTAAGGTATGCGTAGTGCGGTACCGCATTGAACTTGGCGAATGCGGTTCGCCCGAGCAGTGCGTGATAGCCACTGCGGAATGGGACTATGTCGAAGATTAACTCCTCGCTTTGGAAATTATCCGGAGATCCGAAGACCACTTCAAGTGTGACTGAGCCTATACAGTTGGCCTCTACACCTGGTATTACGCCTTTAAAGGTCGTTTTGGTGGGCTTAATCCTCGAGGGATCTATGCCCATTTTCCGCACTGTATCCTGGTAAAGCGGGTTCAGGCTACTGCCGCCGTCCATAAGGACTCTAGTGAGATGAAATCCGTCAATAATTGGGTCTAGAACCAATGCGGCGAATCTGCCATGAGGGGTGCTAGTGGGATGGTCCCTTCGATCAAAGGTGATCGGGCAGGAGGACCATGGGTTGAACTTTGGGGCGACTGGCTCTACCGCGTATACGTCCCTTAACGCGCGCTTCCGCTCCCTCTTGGGGATGTGGGTTGCGTATACCATGTTCATCGTCCGCACTTGTGGGGGAAAACCCTTCTGTCCACCGTTGTTCGGTGGCCGGGGATCTTCGTCGTCATCGCTATGCAGCCCCTTGTCGGTATTTTCGGCATTTAACTTGCCTGCCTGCTTGAACACCCAACAATCCCTGTTGGTGTGATTGGCCGGCTTTTCGGGGGTGCCATGTATCTGGCACAAGCAGTCGAGTATTCGGTCCAAACTGGACGGGCCCCTAGGATTTCTTTTGAATGCGTTTTTCCATTGACCGGATTTATAGCCTCTGAATCCGGCATTAACTGTCGTATCCTCAGCATTGTTGCCGTTAATGCGGTGCTTCTGCTTGTTGCGACGCGACCTACCACTACTGTCCTTGGTATCCGAATTACCAGGGTTCTTGGTCATATTGTTGCTATGAGCAAGCCAGCTGTCTTCTCCCGCGCAAAAGCGGGTCATGAGTGTCGTGAGTGCTGCCATAGATTTCGGCTTTTCCTGTCCAAGGTGCCGGGCAAGCCACTCATCACGGATATTGTGCTTGAAGGCTGCTAGGGCCTCTGCGTCCGGACAGTCGACTATTTGATTTTTCTTTGTTAGGAACCGTGTCCAGAATTGCCTGGCTGATTCCTCTGGCTGCTGAATTACGTGGCTTAGGTCATCGGCGTCTGGTGGTCGCACATAAGTGCCCTGGAAATTGTCAAGGAATGCGGCTTCCAGGTTCTCCCAACAACTGATTGATCCTGCTGGCAAGCTGTTAAGCCAATGCCGAGCTGGTCCTTTAAGCTTGAGTGGGAGGTATTTGATGGCGTGGAGATCATCGCCGCGGGCCATGTGGATATGAAGGAGATAATCATCGATCCATACCGCAGGATCTGTTGTGCCATCATATGATTCGATGTTTACAGGTTTGAAACCCTCGGGGATTTGATGATCCATTACTTCGTCTGTGAAGCATAGTGGGTGTGCGGCGCCTCTGTACTGGGCTATATCACGACGTAGCTCCAATGAGCTTTGTCTAGTGTGTCCGGCCCTACCGGATTTGTGTCCGGTGTGACGGTTACCATCTCGAGTCGTGGGGCGCCCACGCGATCCGTAGATCGATCTTGTTTGCCTTGCCTTGTCCTCCAACATATCTCGCAGGTCAGACGCATTTTCCCGTGCCTTGGTACGGGGTGCGGCTTCAATGGAGGGCCGAGAGGCCTCTCTGTCGCGGCCATGAGGTGGCCGGTCGGCCGTATCAAGTGTTGGTGATGTAGGTTTAAGTGCTTCCTCCTCTAATCGGGGTAGCAACCTGCACTTTGGGTAGCTCTTGGAGGGGCGTTCGAGTTTATGCTCTTCGGCCGCAAGGACTTCAGTCCATCTGTCGACTAGCAAATCTTGATCAGCTCTAAGTTGTTGCTGTTTTTTCTTGAGGCTTCTTGCCATGGCCATAAGCCTGCGTTGAAAACGCGCTTGCTCGACGGGATCCTCTCGCACGACGAATTCGTCGTCGTTGAGGCTTGCCTAGTCTTCAGAGGGAGGCATATAATTATCGTCCTCGACCTATCTATCTGCCGCTCTCTCATGAGGGCTGGCTTCTCCATCCTCCTGTGCTGAATCTTGCTGGACGGGGTTTTCTTCGGCACTCTTCGGAGTATTATTATCTCCCGTGCTGGAATCACCGTATTTGCTTTGGCGGGATTTTGAGCGGCGCCACTGACGCCGACGCTTAGGCTGTTTCTTGGAGGGGTCATCCTCCGTTGTTCCATCGCCATCTCCTTCTTTTGGGGTGTCCACCATGTATATGTCATATGATGAGGTGGCTTTCCAGGGCCCAACAGGCGTTGGTTCTTCATCGTCTCCTACATCGGCGTCCATACCGTCGATGTCTTCAGAGTCGAAGTCGAGCATGTCGGTTAAATCGTCGACAGTGGCTACAAAGTGGGTGGTGGGTGGGCTTTGAATTTCTTCATCATCCGTATCCCAACCTTGCTGACCGTAGTCCGGCCAGGGCTCTCCTGATAAAGAGAGAGACTTTAGTGTCTTCAAAATATCGCCGAAAGGCGAGTGCTGAAAGATGTCCACGGCAGTAAACTCCATGATCGGCGCCCAATCGGATTCGATCGGCAGGGGCGCGGAGGGTTCGGAGTCCGGAGAGGAGTCCAGCTCCTTGGAGTCACGAGTCTCGCGGAGGGCGGGGCTGGTTTTCGGCTCGATCGCCATTGGGATCACAGCCCCCGAGGCGGCGTCCAACCACCCATCCTCGATCAGCGCAGTTGGCTCCGAATTAAGGGTCGAAGCCGATGCGGGTGCGGCCTCCAGGGCACTGTTCGGTGGTAGAGCTAGATCATGCTCGTCGTGATAGTGCGGCGCACTCGGCAGTGGCTCGAATCCGTCGAAGATCAAGTCCCCGCGGATGTCAGCCGTGTAGTTTAAACTTCCAAATCTAACCTGACGGCCAGGGGCATAGCTTTCGATCTGCTCCAGATGGCCAAGTGAATTGGCCCGCAGTGCGAAGCCGCCGAAGACGAAGATCTGTCCGGGGAGGAAGGTCTCACCCTGGACTGCATCGCTATTGATGATCGTAGGAGCCATCAAGCCTAACGGCGATGACACAGAGGAACTCTCAATGAAAGCACCAATGTCGGTGTCAAAACCGGTGGATCTCGGGTAGGGGGTCCCGAACTGTGCGTCTAGGCCGGATGGTAACAGGAGGCAAGGGACACGAAGTTTTACCCAGGTTCGGGCCCTCTTGATGGAGGTAAAACCCTACGTCC
The DNA here is from genome assembly GCF_018294505.1 of Triticum aestivum. NCBI lineage: Eukaryota > Viridiplantae > Streptophyta > Magnoliopsida > Poales > Poaceae > Triticum > Triticum aestivum. The sequence continues at coordinate 64,583,601 of NC_057800.1, read as the reverse complement.
TGCTTGATTAATATTGATGATATGGGTAGTACAAGAGTAGATCTACCACGAGATCGGAGAGGCTAAACCCTAGAAGCTAGCCTATGGTATGATTATTGTTCTGTATGTTGTTCTACGGATTAAAACCCTCCGGTTTATATAGACACTGGAGAGGGTTAGGGTTATACAAAGTCGGTTACAATGGTAGGAGATCTACATATCCATATCGCCAAGCTTGCCTTCCACGCCAAGGAAAGTCCCTTCCGAACACAGGACAAAGTCTTCAATCTTGTATCTTCATAGTCCAGGAGTCCGGCTGAAGGTATAGTCCGGCCATCCGGACACCCCCCCTAATCCAGGACTCCCTCAGCGGGGAAGCGATGTCGCACCATCCGTCCTCCTCTTGCGGTGGGAGAACGAATACTCCTATGGCTCCGGCTGGCTCTGCACCCTCACGAATGGCACACCGTACTTGATCGATTCATTATCCTCTGGGTGCTCGACCTTCGACCTGTACACCCACGACCTCCACCTGACTTTCGCCTCAGGCGAATCTGTCTGCTCCATCGCCCAGAGGAGATACTCGATGAACTCGAAGAACTGCGGCATGACTGCCACCGAGGAGTACATCACCGCCCTCATCGCCACCGTCTCGCTCTTTCGCATACATTGCCACATGGCCCTCACCGTCGTCGAAGTCTCCCACTCATTGTCAAACCAAGTAAGGATCTCCTTCAACCTGGCTAACTTTGCCTGGTCGCCGCCGGTGATCTGCCTGATTCGCTGCTGCATCCTCTCCATAGATGTCCTTTTGAGTGGTCCGGTGCTAGCTTTAGAAGATAGGAGGAGATACGGTGGTCTTGCAATAGAGAAGAGGGAGAGGCGATACAGTGGTTTTGGAATGGAGATGATGGACAAGAGAGGGGGTGGTTTTGAAATGGAGAAGAGGGAGAGGTGAGACGGTGGTTTTGGAATGGAGATGATGGAGAGGTTTCCGTGGAGAGGATGCCTTTCTGTCGCTGACAGGTGGGCCCTGCGCTTGGTGGGACCCATGTGTCAGTGTCTCAATGGCAGGATGAGCTACGTCAGGGAATCCTCGTCCGAGGAGAGAGGAGGTGTTTTGCAATGGAGAAGAGGGAGAGGCAAGACAATGGTTTTGGAATGGAGATGATGGAGAGGAGAGGAGGTGGTTTTGCAATGGAGAAGAGGGAGAGGAGCGTGCGACAGCGATTTAGGATTGGACAAGAGGGTCGGCGCGCTGTGACTGGATCAAAATCAAAATCAATTTACCCTTCAACTAAGAAAGCGACCCCACATTAACTAGTCGCCTTTTTATTGTGGGTCATAATTGACCATGACTTTCACAAATAAAATATATGTTATACGTTGCAAAAATAATATAATTTGAAAGTACATTCAGATACGAACCAAACGATACAATTTTTGGTGACATGCATTCATCTTTTGCTTGTCAAATACAGTACGTGGTCAAACTTTGACCCAAAATACGCAAAACAAAAAAATACTTCCAAGACCAGCGCCGCTCCTCTCCTCTTAAACCACCGCCGCTCCTCTCCTGTTCCAATCTAAATCCACTGCCAGTCCTCTCCTCTTCCATTTCAAAACCACCGCCCTCCTCTCCTATTCCAATCCAAAACCAGCATCGCTCCTTTCCCGTTTGAATCCAAAATCAGTGCTGCTCCTCTCCTCTTCCATTTAAAAACCACCGCCGGCGAGTGAAGGTGCTGTGGAGAAGTAGATCGATGGAGGAGTACATCCGATACGTGAGGACCATAGACAGCGACCCTGTGAAGCTAGCTAGGATGTTGGACATACAGTCTTGGTTTGACAACAAGGACCAACTAGCGAAGACGGCGACATCCATGGCCCAATATCTGCAACAGAGAGAAAATGCGGCGATACTCCCGAAGGGAGTCACGTGGGAGTACATAGAGCTGCTCCTCTGGGCCATGGAGCAAACAGATTCACCGAATCTGATCGTGAGGGATCGGTGGTGGGAGTATTGATCCCAGATGGAGCATCCACCAGAGATTGAAGGATCGAGCATATACAGTGTGCCGTTTGTGAGGGTGTCGTGCCAGAGAGAGCCAATGGAGTCTTCGTCAACCGAACCCAGCTGCAAGAGGAGAAAAGCAGTTGGCCCGACGACGCTTCCCCGCCATCCTCTCCCTCGCCATTCACATCGTCTCACGGGGTGGCTGTCTACCGCCGAGGAATAGGAGGGGACTGCCCCCAGCCCAATAGTCGGGCAGGTTCTGAATTGTCAGGAGGAGCTTAGGGTTGTCAGTATTTGTAGGTTGTGAATTGTGTTTTGTGTTGTGTATTTTGAGAGTACTTTCAAATATGAATGTCTTTTGAATTTCGGATTTGCAGTGGTGAGCATATGAAGTATTTTATGAATTCTAGAGATCTATTTTTGGCACTTAAAAAATGTAGTTTCATAGGAGTATAAAAGTGCAGACAATGTGATTCTCAAAGAAGAAACTGCAAGTTTCAGTTTCAGATAAGAAACTGCAAGCTCAGTTTCAAATAAGAAACTGCAACTCTGAGAGGCAGAGCATTTATATTAACACGGCTAAAAGGGCATTTCCCTACTTTATGTTTTGGAGGATGATGACAACCCTTTGTTGGTCTAATCCTGTGCTAAATGTTTCAGGTACTTGACGCTTAGTCCCACATCGGAAAGCTATTCTCTCTTGTAGGAAAAGATCGACGACAGAGTCCCTATGCTTTTTATCTCTTTGGTCGTAGGGAACCCGTACTATCAAGAGGGAATCCTCATTAGAAAGAACTGGGGGAATCTTTTCACGTACACCTTCATCACCCCTCCTTTGTCTTTCTCAGGCGTGAGAGAGAGAGAGAGTTTTCCTTGTCTCTTCCCTTATCTATTCCTGCTCACTGTTTCTGCCCAGCGGTTATACCGCTCTCTGGAGCGGTTGTACCACTGGGTCTTGTCGCTCATCAGCTTTGCTCGAGCGGTTGTACCGCTGCCTCCGGGCGGTGGTACCGCCACCATGCTCTGCAAATGCTAGGGCGGTGGTTCCGGCCATGCACCGCTCAAGTACTGCTCGCGCTTCTGTTTTGATGCGGTTCTTGGGTGGTAGTGGCCCAGTTGGTCCGGTCGTTCCTCGATGACCGGTACCACCGGTGGTCCGAACGGTTCTTCCGCTTGGAACTTAGCCGCCCAAGAGCTCAAGGCCATGCGGTTGTTCCAGCCAGGCACCGCCCAAGTACCGGTCAAGCTCCTGTTTTGATGCGGTGGTTGTGCGGTGGCTAGGCGGTTAGTCCGGTTATTTTTCTTAGCCGGTACTACCGACTGTAGGTCCGGTTGTACCACTTGGTAGGGTTCTGCAGATACACCGTGAGTCCCGGTTGTACCGGGACGAGGACCGGTTGTACCACTGCAGTGCAAAAAAACGCAGTAACGGCTGGAATTTAGGGTTGGTATATAAGGGAGCTTCTCCCACCTACCACTCTCACCTTTGACCTCTCTCACTCCACCATTAATGCACTTCAAGCTCTCTTGCCCGATCTATCTCTCTAGCCACTCAACCTTGTTAATTTGCTAGGGATTGAAGGAGGAGACCTAGATCTACACTTTCACCAAAGGATATTTGCTTCCCCCATACTTTCTTGTGTGGATTTTTTTACTCTTGGGTGTTTGACCACCCTAGATGGTTGAGATCACCTCGGAGCCATATTCCATTGTGGTGAAGCTTCGTGGTTTCGTTGGAGCCTCCAATTAAGTTGTGGAGAGAGCCCCAACCTTGTTTGTAAAGGTTCGGTCGCCGCCTTCAAGGGCACCAATAGTGGAATCATGGCATCTCGCATTGTGTGAGGGCGTGAGGAGAATACGGTGGCCCTAGTGGCTTCTTTGGGAGCATTGTGCCTCCACACCGCTCCAACGGAGACGTACTTCCCTTCAAAAGGAAGGAACTTCGGTAACACATCCTCGTCTTCACCGGCTCCACTCTCGGTCTTCTCGTCCCTTTACTTTTGCAATCTTGTGTTACTTTCCTTGCTTGCTTGTGTGCTTGTATGTGTTGCATCATATAGGTTGCTCACCTAGTTGCACATCTAGACAACCTACTTTGTTGCAAAGTTTAATTTGGTAAAGAAAAGCTAAAAATTGTTATTTGCCTATTCACCCCCCCTCTAGTCAACTATATCGATCCTTTCAATTGGTATCAGAGCCTCATCTCTTTATTAAGGACTTTACCGTCCGAAGAGTATGGTTGATACCGTAGATGGTGTGGAGGAACACTCAAGTGTGAATCCAGTCTCGTCTATGGGCGATGGGGGAACTTTGGTCTCTCGTGACGAGTTCAATGTGGCCTTGGAGACATTGAAAACCTCCATGACGACCGAGGTTGAAAGAATGTTTACTAAATTCCTTGAAGGGCTTAAACTATCCACCGCACCGTTGAAAGTGGGTAATCCCACCGACAAGGTGACGGATGCTACCTCCGATAAGGGGGAAGCTAGTAGCGAAAAGGCTCCTTCTTCTAGTGGTAAGAATGGCACCGGCATCTTTTCTCATGTGGAACCACCACTTGTTTATGATGGAACGGTTCCTTCCACTCATTTGAATCATGCCGGTCCTCCCCCTAAGATTGTGAAAAATGAGGACTTTGATTCTTGGGTTTACTGCTTTAAACGTCATTTTAATCATGCGAACAATATTTTTTGGAGAATCATCGAAGAAGGTTTCTATCCGCATGATCCAAGCAACTTCACTCCTCAAGAAGTCGCGGATAATCAATTCAATGAGAATGCTCTATTCATCATTCAAGATGTAATTCCACCCGAAGATCTACCTCATCTTTGGCCCTTCGCCTTGGCCAAAGACGCATGGCTTTGTGTTGTCTCACTCTACCGGGGAAGCGCAAGCATTCAGCGCTCCAACTATGAAGTGGTGCAAGATGAGGCCGATGAGTTTGCAATGAAAGAAGATGAAGAACCTCGTGAGCTTTATCGGAGAGTAACCTAACTCGCGGTCTCACTCCAAGATCACGGGAGCAAGGACACGGATGACAATTGGATCAAGCGCAAATTCCTCAAGGCAATGATGTCCTACCACAAGGCCATGTCCTCCGTCATTCGTTAAAGGCCGGACTTCCACACTTTGACCTCAAGCGAAATGTTGGATGAGTTTGTGGCCATGAACATTTTGGACAAGACCGCTGACAATGCGGAGCTTCGTTCTCAAAGGGCAAATAAGCCCAACCTTGCATTGAAGGCCAAGCTCTGCGTTGAAGAAGAGGAAGAGGAAGAAGAGGAGAGCAACCCCGAAGATACTAAGTATGCATATCATGAACACATGGCACTTACTTCAAGGAAATTTTGGAGCAAGAAAAACTCAAGGCCAAACTTTAACAAAAACAACTCAAGTGGCACGAAGAGCAAGCAACGTTTAAGGACTTGCTACAATTGTGGCAATGTGAGTCATTTTGTTGCGGAGTGCCCATATGAGAAGAGGGAAGACAATGGTGGCAAGCTCATCCGAAAGGACAAGGCCAAGTCGTTCCCCAACAAGAGCAACTTCACCAAGAAGACTCCCCCCAAGGCATTGGTGGTACAAGAAGAGTACAATGAGGATGATGACGATGATGAAGATGGTGAGTCAGTTGCCATGGCCTCTGTTGCCATTGCGACGACTCCACGGGTGTCTCTCTTCGACTCACCCAATGAGAGCATCACTGCCAAGTGCCTCATGGCTAAAGCCACCAACAAGGTAACCTCCAACATCAAAACTACCATCATTAATCATCCTTCTTCGACGGATAGCGTTGATGAACATGATGGAGCTAATGTGGAGGTGAATGAGTTCGATGCCTTTATGGGCAAACTTAAGGGTAAATCCAAGAAGCACTTTGTTGCTCTCTTGGAACAACTTGGTGAAGCCAATGACATGATCGAGGCTCACAAAGATACCATCTCTAAGATGGAAGGGCATAGTCGTGACTATGCCGATGAGATCTCGGATCTCTCCAATGCTCTTGAGGAAGAGCGTGGTCTTCGTTTGGCTCTTGAGGAGTCACACAACGTTGATCATGCTAAGTTAAAGAAAGATTTTGATCATGTTCTCATTGTTTCTCGTGTGCTAAAATCCGAGAAGGACGAACTTGAGGTTGATCTTGCTAGACTCAAAGAGGAGTTTGATCTACTCGACAAGGCTCACAAGGTATTGAAGGGTGCTCATGCTAGCCTCAAAGAGTCTCATGATCAACTTCAAGTAAAGCTAACCAAGGAAAAAGCCACTTTTCCTCGTATGATGTTAATCGATAATGCAAATGCTACTAACCCGTGTTGTGAGCATGTGCATCTTGTTGAGGAGAACGCTAAGCTAAAGGTGCAATTTGAGAAGGGTCTTGCGCCTTGCATACAAGGCAAGAAGAACCTCAATGACCTCTTGACCAACCAAAAGGGAGTTGTGGCTAAGGAAGGGATTGGGTACGTGCCCGAGTCCAAGAACAAGAAGAAGAATGACAAGACCAAACGACCTCCTCCTCTCATGCAAACCTTTGTGAAGGAGGGAGAGAGTGCTTCCAAGGAGAAGAAGAACAATGCGAAGGGTGGCGGTGTCAAAAAGGGCAATGCCACTCCTCCAATCAAAGCCGGCGACTTTAATCCTTCTTATATGTTATGTCGAGCTAGTGATGGGCATGTCAATGCCAAATTTGTTGGCTCCCCTCATGAGTACATTGAATGGTCTATTTGGGTTCCAAAGACCCTTGTTACTAACATCAAAGGACCCATTACAAAATGGGCACCTAAAACCAAGCATTGATCTCTTATATGTGTTTGCTTCCGGTGGGGGATCATGGCTGCTCGATAGCGGAGCTACAAATCATTTGACCGGAAGCAAGGACTTGGTGGTGGACGTGCACAAGATTCCATCTATGCCAACCAATGTCAAGTGGGGTGACGCCTCATCTTCTAAGGTATTGGGACTTGGCAAGGTAGTCATTTCTCATGATCTCACAATCGAGAAGGTCATGCTTGTTGAGTCCCTTGCATACAATTTACTTTCCGTTCGTCAACTTGCAATCATGGGCTTTGCCACTTTCTTTGATATCGATACCGTGGCCCTCTTGTGGAGCAAGACTCTTAAAGTAGCCTTTGTTGGGCATGTCGAGAACGGTCTATATGTGATTAACCTTTCGGAGCGACCCACTAAGACCGCGACATGCCTAATGGCTAAAGTTGTTGTGGGATGGCTTTGGCATCGCCGTTTAGCCCATGTCAATATGAGATCTTTGCAAAGTCTTCTCAAGGGGGACCATGTCCGTGTACTAACGAATGTTAGTTTTGCTAAAGATCGTGCTTGCAGTGCTTGTATCGAAGGAAAGCTACACGAGAAGGCTCACCCTCCCACGACTATCATTTACTCAAAGAGGCCTTTGGAGCTCCTTCACTTGGATCTCTCTGGGCCTGCATCCTTCGATAGTCTTGGGGGTAGGAAGTATTGCTTGGTGATTGTGGATGACTACTCAAGATACACTTGGGTGTATTTCTTCAAGAGGAAGAGCGAGACCCAACAAACTGTCATTGACTTTGCAAATGAAGCACAACGTCAACACAATGCTAAGATCTTGGCAATAAGAAGTGACAATGGCACCGAGTTCAAGAACTACACCTTGGATGAGTTTCTTAGTGATGAGGGGATCAAGCATCAATATTCCGCACCTTACACCCCTCAACAAAACGGTGTTGCGGAGAGTAAGAACCGGACGTTGATGGATGCGGCAAGGACCATGATGGCAGAGTTCAAGTCTCCATACAACTTTTGTGCCGAAGCCATCAACACCACGTGTCATGCATCCAATCGGCTCTACCTCCACAAGGGCTTGAACAAGACTCCATATGAGATACTCACCGGTAACAAGCCCAACCTCAAGTACTTTCGGGTGTTCGGGTGTAAGTGTTTCATTCTCAAGAAAGGTGTTCGGTTGTCTAAATTTGAAGCTAGAGCTTATGAGGGAATATTTGTTGGTTATGCTACAAACTCTCATGCTTACCGTGTCCTCAATAAATCTACGGGACTTATTGAGGAGACATGTAACGTGGAGTTTGATGAAAATAACGGCTCCCAAGTGGAGCAAAGTGGCACTTGTGATGTAGGTGATGAAATTCCTCCTCAAGCCATAAGAAGAATGGGTGTTGGCTTTATCCTACCCATTGAGGAACCCCTTGTGGCCGAGGGAGAAGGAAAATGCTCCACTCGAGTGGAGCCATCACCAACCCAAGGCCCACATGCTTCCGAAGGACAACATGAAGGCCCTCATCCTCAAGAACAAGACCGAGGGCAAGATCATGCTCAAGACGGTGTTGACACACCAAGTGATGCCCAAGGTCAAGTTCTCTCCTCCGAGCAAGTTCAAGAACAAGAACAAGCTCAATACGACGCTCAAGATGATCAAGTTACTACTTCTCGTCTCACCCCCGAGGAGGAATTGGAGCGTCGTGCCAACAAGGTTGCTTCCAAGCTCTCCACCAAGGATCATCTCATGATGAATGTGCTTGGAAGCTTAAGAAAGGGGGCAAGCACTCGTGGACAATTAGCAAACTATTATGAGCATCACGCGTTTGTCTCTTGTGTCGAACCCCACAAGGTCTATGAGGCGCTCGAAGATCCGGATTGGCTCAATGCCATGCATGAAGAACTCAACAACTTCGAGCGCGACAAAGTGTGGAGATTGGTGCCAAGACCAACAGGGAACCACAATGTCATTGGAACCAAGTGGATATTTAATAACAAGCAAGATGCACATGCGATTATCATTCGCAACAAGGCTCGTTTGGTAGCACAAGGCTACTCCCAAGTCGAGGGTATCGACTACGGTGAAACCTTTGCTCCCGTTGCTCGTCTTGAATCCATTCACATGTTGATTGCATATGCTTCTCATCATAACTTTAAATTACAACAAATGGATGTGAAGAGTGCTTTTATTAATGGTCCTATTAATGAATTGGTTTATGTCAAGCAACCCCCCAGGTTCGAGGATCCCTACTTTCCCAATCATGTGTATCAACTCGATAAGGCACTCTATGGCCTTAAACAAGCCCCACGTGCGTGGTATGATCACCTTACCGAGTTGTTACAAGACCGTTGTTTGAAGTTGGGCTAATCGACCCCACTCTTTTTATATATGTCGATGATATTATCTTTGGTTCCCCTAACAAAGCTTTCAATGAGGAATTTGCCGCTCTCATGACCTCAAAGTTCGAGATGTCTTCCATGGGAGAGTTGAAGTTCTTTTTAGGGTTCGAAGTGACGCAAAGAAGAGAAGTAACCTTCATCAACCAAGCCAAATACACTCAGGACATGCTCAAGAGATTCAAGCTAAGTGATGTCAAGCCGGCTTCCACTCCAATGCCCACCAAGTGCCAACTTGACATAGATCCCAATGGTAAGCAGTGGATCAAAAGGTATATCGCTCCATGATTGGATCCTTGCTTTACCTTTGTGCATCTAGACCAGATATCATGTTGAGTGTGAGAATTTGTGCACGGTTTCAAGCCGCACCTAAGGAAAGTCACTATGTGGCAGTCAAATGAATCTTTCGATATTTGGCTCATACCCCAAACTTTAGCTTATGGTACCCAAGAGGATCAAACTTCAAGCTTGTAGGGTATTCGGATTCCGATTGGGCGGGAGATAAAGTGGATAGGAAGTACACTTCCGGAGGGTGCCAATTCCTTGGTTGCTCTTTGGTAAGTTGGTCTTCCAAAAAGCAAAGTTTTGTGTCTCTCTCGTCCACCGAAGCAGAGTATGTAGCCGCCGGTAGTTGTTGTGCACAACTCCTATGGATGAGGCAAACTTTAAAGGATTACGGTGTCATTTGTGACAAAGTGCCTCTTTGGTGTGACAATGAAAGTGCCATCAAGATTTCTCTCAACCCGGTGCAACACTTCAAGATGAAGCATATCAAGATTCAGTATCACTTCATCCGGGATCACATTAGGCGAGGGGAGATCGAGCTCAACTATGTCAACACTCATGATAACCTTGCAGATATTTTCACGAAGCCGTTGGATGAAGCAAGATTTCGCGAGTTAAGGCATGAGCTAAATATCATTGATTCGAGCAATGCTACTTGAACCCTTGCACAGCCCACCATACTCAACTTGTTATCTTATTTAGATGCAGGCATGGACATAGGGGGGTGTTGTTCTCTCGATGAACTCTCCCTCCCCCCATTATGCATAAATGGAACAACTCTTCCACATTAGCCATTTGTGATGGTACTTGTGCTTCAAAGACGAGTTTTGGTCATGGGCCCAAGGATAATTCTTCGCGGTGCCATACCAATTGACTCATACATAGGGGGCTTCAGCCTCCGACCCCCTTGTTCGTGTTGTGCCTTGTGTTAGTTCTTCTTGTTCGTGCCTTAGTTTGTTTTCTTAGGAGCTAGGTGTTGGGGTCTCCTAGTGTGGTTCTCTTTCTTTTTCTTTTTCTTTTTCTTGGAGACCCACTTTTTCCCCCGTGCCTTCTCTATCCCAACCCTTCCCTTCCTCAAGCCATATAGTCTCATTGCACACTCTTGTCCTTGGCTTTGGTGATGGTGTCCGGGCGGTACAACCGGGGTCACGGGCGGTTCAACCGCTGGTGCTCTCCAGGCGGTCTCCCAGCGGTGGCTGAGCGGTTCCACCGCTCAACCACTGGGGTGCCCGTCTGGCCGGTTCTACCGGTTGGTTACGGCGGTACTACCGCTGCTTCTTGGCGACAGAAGTACCACCCGTAACCACTGGCTCGTACCAGGCAGCGGTACAACCGCTCCCTTGAGCGGTACAACCGCCGCGCGACATTGGGTCTATATATACCCCTCGGGGCTGGTGGGGGTTTCTTTTCTTCCTTTCCCAGCCCTTCCCATCTTGTGCCCTAGCCACCGGCCACCATTGCTTCTGCCCCGGAGTGCTTCTCGCGCTTCGGATCCATGGGGTCTCTGTGGATCCTCTCCAAGGAGGCCTCCTCCTTCCCGATCTCTTCCCATGGATGCCGGTAATGCCCCTTGTCCTTCGTTATTCGTTCTAGGGTTTGTTCCCTTTGTTCTAGGGCATTACTTGACATTCCGCGTTTATTGATTAAACTATTGAGTGGAAGACATCACCTTTTGCCTCCTGCTTAGATTGCACGTCTTTGGAAGTAGAATATGGCTAGTATGATTCATATTTCGCGGTTCAATCTAGTCTCTACCCGTAGTACCACTGTCCAGCAGTTCTACCGCCTCTGCGGGCGGTACAATCGCTGGAGCGGTACTACTGGTAGGAGAACCAGTTCAACGGGGTTATCTGCACCATGTAGCCCTGTTTCATTTTCTAAAGTTTGTGCAATATATCTTATCTTCTTTGTGTGTGCAATCCTCTCATCTTTGCTGGGTCTCTTGTGTTCTCCTTGTGCGTGTGTTCAGGTGGCTCTAGTTCTCGCTCTGTTCCTCGCAAGACCAAGAAGTGCGCACGATGGACCTTGCGTCCGGTTGTGTCTGATGAAGAAGAAGAGGTTGTGATTCCCACCAAGCCCACTCGCCGTGAAAATTCTGCCGCTGCAAAGCAACGTGTGGTACTGCCGTTGCATCGCTGGAAAGCCAAGGATTGGGAAGCCTACCGCTCGAAGAATCCTTATGAGGTTCCCATTGCTCCTCGCTGGACCACCGTTCAGTTCCGGAATGAGATGCAAGTACGAATTGTACATGAAATCTTTGAGCACAACAAGAACAGGTATGCCAAGCAGTGGACCTTCGATCTTGACCATTGGAGGAGCAACTTGGAGTATTTTGGTGAGGCATTGGCTCTCTGCGAGGAATTTGATCTTGTCAAGCTCATGTCAGTCAACTGTGACTTTGATGTTCAACTCATCCATCGGTTCTATGCCATGGTTCGCTTTGGAGAAGATGACGCACGCACTCTCACTTTCATGTGTCGTGATGAGCTCTTTCAAGTTCCCTGGAGGGCTTTCTGCAATGCTATTGGGTATGATGATACCGGTTTGGAAGGCAGGGGTGGCATTCGTCCTCATGACCATCCTGAGTCCATGCCTAAGGAGAAGCTTGCCCCTCTATACATTCGGGGCCGTGGGATTATTGGAGAATCCAAGGATTTGGAGAAGGTCTATGACATCATGCACCGAGTGTTCCGTAATGTGCTCTTGCCCAAGGCGGGTAACCAAGATGAGATTCATGGCTATCTGGTTGACTTGATGGTTGCTATGAAGACCATGGTGGGGACTGGTGCAACGTTTGATGTGTCAAATTTGCTGTGGCATGAAATGTACAACATGGTCATCTACTGTAAGGTCCCAATCTACGCTCCGTTTGTCATGTGCTTTCTGAACTCTATGTGGGCTGTTCGTCGTCTTGGAGAGCTCCTCACTTCTCCAGACAATCTCACTGTTCATGAGGTCAAGCTTCTTAAGAAGAAGAAGCACGCCAAGCCCTGCTTCCCTGCCAATGCTCCTGAGGATGTCTATGCCATTTCTGACGATGAGGACTTTGTGATGGAGCCAGGGGCCAAGCCCTCTTGGGTGGCCAAGCTCACTGCCAAGGTGAAGAAGACCTTTTGTCTCCAGACTGACATCCAGAAGAAGATGTATGAGGCACATGTCAATGAGAAGCTTGCACGGTGTCGCCAAGCAATGATGAAGCACCTCAATATGCCGGTTCAGAGTGGCTCTGAGAAGAGCATCACCCCAGAGGAGCGCTGGATTTCAACCCACAGCACCTGGTCTGATGGAGGCCCCTCCCCAGCCATCCACCTCTTTTGCTGCTACTGACAATGCCATGGAGGAATCCGATCCCGACGTCGATGACGACTCTGCTGATGAGGAACCAGATGCGATCGAGGAGTCAGAGGAGGACTACTGAGCTTTGGGACGCTAGCTTCGCTCTTTTCCTTTTTGGTGTCTTGATGCCAAAGGGGGAGAGGGTTCTATAGGTCTCGGGATTTGCATGGGTTGGGTTTCTCGTTTCCTCGTGTTTCCCTGTTAGTGTTGAACTTTGTTCGTGGTTGTGTGAGACTTATGCTTTCCTTTTATTGCTATCAGTTCGTCGGTTATTATTATTGTTATTATTGCTATCTATCTGTTATGTTGTCTCTCATATTATGTGCTTAGAGTGGTGAGTCTATAAAATCTAGGGGGAGTCTAGCCCTGAAAGTCTGCCCATGCTTTCTAACAGCGTGTTCTTATTGGGGCACACATCTAGGGGGAGTTCTGACTAGATTTCATAGACTTCTCTCTTGCAAATCATGTTGTTGTCATCATCCACCAAAAAGGGGGAGATTGAAAGGGCATTTCCCTACTTTATGTTTTGGATGATGATGACAACCCTTTGTTGGTCTAATCTTGTGCTAAATGTTTCAGGTATTTGACGCTTAGGCCCACATCGGAAAGCTATTCTCTCTTGTAGGAAAAGATCGAAGACGGAGTCCCTATGCTTTTATCTCTTTGGTCGTAGGGAACCCGTACTATCAAGAGGGAATCCTCATTAGAAAGAACTGGGGGAATCTTTTCACGTACACCTTCATCACCCCTCCTTTGTCTTTCTCAGGTGTGTGTGAGAGAGAGAGTTTTCCTTGTCTCTTCCCTTATCTATTCCTGCTCACTGTTTCTGCCCAGCGGTTATACCGCTCTCTGGAGCGGTTGTACCGCTGGGTCTTGTCGCTCATCATCTTTTCTCGAGCGATTGTACCGCTGCCTCCGGGCGGTGGTACCGCCACCATGCTCTGCAAATGCCAGGGCAGTGGTTCCGGCCATGCACCGCTCAAGTACCGCCCGCGCTTCTGTTTTGATGCGGTTCTTGGGCGGTAGTGGCCCGGTTGGTCCGGTCGTTCCTCGATGACCGGTACCACCGGTGGTCCGCGGGGTTCTTCCGCTCGGAACTTAGCCGCCCAAGAGCTCAAGGCCATCCGGTTGTTCCGGCCAGGCACCGCCCAAGTACCGGTCAAGCTCCTGTTTTGATGCGGTGGTTGTGCGGTGGCTAGGCGGTTAGTCCGGTTATTTTTCTTAGCCGGTACTACCGACTATAGGTCTGGTTGTACCGCTTGGTAGGGTTCTGCAGATACACTGTGAGTCCCGGTTGTACCGGGACGAGGACCGGTTGTACCCCTGCAGTGCAAAAAAATGCAGTAACGGCTGGAATTTAGGGTTGGTATATAAGGGAGCTTCTCCCACCTACCACTCTCACCTTTGACCTCTCTCACTCCACCATTAATGCACTTCAAGCTCTCTTGCCCGATCTATCTCTCTAGCCACTCAACCTTGTTGATTTGCTAGGGATTGAAGGAGGAGACCTAGATCTACACTTCCACCAAAGGATATTTGCTTCCCCCATACTTTCTTGTGTGGATTTTTTTACTCTTGGGTGTTTGAGCACCCTAGATGGTTGAGGTCACCTCGGAGCCATATTCCATTGTGGTGAAGCTTCGTGGTTTCGTTGGGAGCCTCCAATTAAGTTGTGGAGAGAGCCCCAACCTTGTTTGTAAAGGTTCGGTCGCCGCCTTCAAGGGCACCAATAGTGGAATCATGGCATCTCGCATTGTGTGAGGGCGTGTGGAGAATACGGTGGCCCTAGTGGCTTCTTGGGGAGCATCGTGCCTCCACACCGCTCCAACGGAGACGTACTTCCCTTCAAAAGGAAGGAACTTCGGTAACACATCCTCGTCTTCACCGGCTCCACTCTCGGTCTTCTCGTCCCTTTACTTTTGCAAGCTTACTTGTGTTATCCTTGCTTGCTTGTGTGCTTGTATGTGTTGCATCATATAGGTTGCTCACCTAGTTGCACATCTAGACAACCTACTTTGTTGGAAAGTTTAATTTGGTAAAGAAAAGCTAAAAATTGTTAGTTGCATATTTACCCCCCCTCTAGTCAACTATATCGATCCTTTCAACGGCCTTTTCAAACAGGGTTAACATCATGTTGGAAGTTCTATTCATGGTCGAAAATGGAACTACCAGCCAGTTAACATCATGCTGATCAACATTCATGCATAGCACATCTTCATATGATGCCCAGTCAAAAAGATATGCTATTTTCAAAATGCCCACACAATGTCGAGTGTGCAAAAAATAGAGAAAATGAGGGACAAAGTTTTGGCAAGTGTTGGACGTGGTGTGTGTAGATGACAATGGGGACCCACATGTCAATAATGGCAGAGGCAAAAAATTTGGAGATATTTTCCCTGCATCAGGTGGAATCGAACCCGGGTGGAACAACTGTCGGGTAGTGTCACTTAGCCAGTGGGCTAGTTCACTACTTTCATTACAAATAAGGCACTGCCTTGGGTGGTCCAATCACCTCGATCCTTCGCCTTTGTGTGCTTGCCGCGACGCCGTTGTCTGCCGTTGTGAACTTGCTGAACAAACAAGAGGAATCTGGAGAGGACTGTACGTGGAGATGCGAACAGTCGGGACCCACTAGGTCTATGGCCGTATGCAAGCAAGTGCCTCATCGAAAAAACTTTCTCCTAATGCTATACTGATGTTGGGGCCCATGGGTTTGTCAACATAGTTATATTTTTTTAGGTGCTTCAACGTAGGAGATAAATTCACAACGAAGCTGTGGAGCTGGCGGGTAGTATCACTTATTATCACTGGGGCAACAAGTATCCGCTGGGTTTTGGGCTGCTACGTCTAGGCTTTCTTTTTTAACATGGACAGCCCACGACATGTCGGTTTGTATTTTTTTTAGGGCCGTCATGTATCGACCGGCCTATGGACCTCCCATCCGAGGTTTTATTTTTCCTGAAACATTGGCAGCCCAATTTATGTATTTTTTTGAAGAAAACGCAGAGGTCTATTTTATTTTTCTATATAAGAATAGGAACGCCTGGTCCAACTTTTGTTTCCCTTCTAACTATATTTTATATATTTAAATTATTTTATATGTTATTATATATTATTGTTATTGTCATCATATATTTAACAGAAACTTACATATGTAAGAAAACAATATGCCACATCTTATTAACTTATAAAAATAATTTCTTAACACTAAAATACTGAATTTTTTTGCCAACGAAAATCCTGGTGATTGTGTACAAAAGCTTGGTAAGATTTAAGGACGAATTTAATAATAAATCATTTATTATTTTAATATATTTATAACAAAATGCTCAACCCCTGTTTATTTTTTGATAACATTGCTGCGCCCAACCCAACATTATAATTAGAATCAGCCCAGCAAAATTGTGTATTTCAAGAAAGTGCAAATGGCCTGTAATTTTTTTAGGAGAAAAATAAATGGGGCGCAAGGCGCTACATTATTTGTTCACCCAGCCCGGCAAATGGACTGTAATTCTAAAAAAAGATCAAATTGACTGTAAATTCTGAAAAATGGGTTGAATACGTGCCACATTTTTGGAGGCTGATATGTGGGCCAATAGGTCGAAGCCAACGCAAGTCGTTGTCAACTTAGTCAACAAATGATTCTGACATTGTTAGCCGTTGGATTTACATCCAACGACCAGCATCCATCTTCAATCTCTTGTCTTCTTCCTCCAGCGCCACCGGGACCACCTGCTCCCGCCTCCTGCTGCTAGCAGCTCTGCTTAGCACGCTTCGCTGTGAAGCGCTACCGCACCGTTGGCCAGGCCATCCCTCCACACCTCCTGTCCTTCCCCACCGACTGCCGAACCACACCGCACCAGAACCAGTTAACCCTCGTACACCTCTCCATCAGCGACTCTACTCCCGCGTCTTCCCATCTCCGGCTTGTTGCTGTCCGGGGCCTCGCCATCGTCCACCACTTTCGATGCGCTCGGCGCGGAGTAGTCAACGTGGTCAGCAAACGACATCCATCTGAAGTAGACTGTGCGTGGAGAGGCTGACAGCTGGGTCCATGGCCGCATGCAAGGAAATGCCTCCTTATTACGCGTAAAATAATGATTCCTCCACCTGACAGCTGGGACCCACCGGAAGGGCCTCTGCATTTCATGAAAAAAATGCCC